>NW_020864820.1:90469-108771 GCF_003713205.1 Coffea eugenioides
TTCTTAAGACTTATAGCCTTGTATCTTAGCTTTCAAATGACTTTGGAATCACTTGAATTGGAGTTGTATATGCTGAGATATGACTTTATGAATTAGGACTGCTACAGTAAACTTCGAATTGGAGAATCTGGGGTTGTTTTGGTAAATTTGACTTAGATACATTGTAAACTGGACTGAGTGATCTTCATCAAAGTTTTAGGTCTTTGTCTTAGATTCGAAATGGTATGAATTACATCCCAATCCGATAAGCGTAGCCTCCGCTGTGTCCGTTACGCAAAACAACATCAAACCTGTTTTCCTTTCCGGACATTTTCCTAGCTTGAATTTGTACTTGTACCACTTTGAGCCTATTGAACGGCTATTGAAATGAGATTATTTTGTGTGTGACATTGGGGCTGATTTGAGGAGAAATGAAGCCATGATGGCTGGAAAAATAAGCAAATTTTGGGGAATTGCTGTCCAATTTTCTAGGCCGTTTAATCTCTTTAGGTTTGAGTTACCTTTTGAAAGAAATGAAGGGCTTTTGGGTCGTTCAAACCCTAGGTCCTCTCGTTACTTTTTGTTTCCAAAATCACGCTTTGTACCCTTGCATTCGTAGTTTGTTTGGTTAGGCATACGATTCATAGTTGAGTTTTAATTGTGAATGTCATTCCCATAGGAACCATAATTGTTTACTTTGATTATTTTAGGACGTGCTGGTGATCCTGGAAGTACTTCGGGGGGGAACGTTTGAAATTGTTTTACTTGAACTGGTGAGTGTACCACTCCCCTTATTTGTTGATTAACTTGGGGTCTGTATATGCAATCTGTGATATGACCGAATGTACTATCTGTTTATTCTGTTGAGATGAGGGTGTACTTTATCACACTCGTTCTCTTGTCTGTTCATATGCCAATTTACTGTGCAAAATTTGAATCAGTTATCTGTATCTGTATCTGTTCGGACGTCGTTTGGAGGCTGGTATCCAACGACCTTTCTGTGACCTCTGAGCTCAGCACCTGTGGCTAGTTACTCGAGTCGGGCCGGCAAGGGCCTGGTCGATTAGATAACGAACCACGGTAGTCTGTTTTGGGATCTTTGGGTATTGAGACCCTTGATTTCGGTATACTCGAGTATTACCATTTCTGAACTTATTGGAGTTCGGGCCCGGTAGGGGTATGTGAGGTGGATGGAATCGGAGAAAGTGGAGTCTACGGTATTGATTACTCTTTTAGCATTGACGGAGTGTCAACTATTATTTCGATCAAGCTTCGATGAAGCAAATGGAAAATTGGCTCATGAGAGCCACCCGTATCCTTTCTGTCTATGGTGTTTGTTCATTTCTTTATTTGATTCACATATGTGACTAATTGAATATGAAGTTCCACGTTTCTTACTTGCTATTATTGTGGTACCTCATTGAGCGTAAGCTCACCCCCTTCCCGTTATTTTTGTTTTCCTTACAGGGTTCCATGTTTTGAAACCAAGATTTTTGGAAGAAAGGAGTTGAGCTAGTTGTAGGACTTCTCTTGTTTATGCTCCTCTATAACTGAAACCCTAATTGTATTTTGTGTAGCGTGAATACTCTGGCTTGTATTTTGGTTCAGTTGTTCAAGACTCCGATGTAAATATGTGTATAAGTGTTTAATCGACGTCCCGTACTTCCGTATGATTTGGTAAGCTCTGTTTAACCCTTGGTGGTCTCCAATTGTTCGTTTTCGTTGAGTTCTCGCGCGTACTATATAGGGTTTGTGTGAATCGACTCCGTAGTCCTGGCGAGAGCTGGGCAGGCGGTCCGCCGAACCCTTTGGTTCGCCTTAGGGTGTGGTGGGGCAGTCACAGTTGGTATCAGAGCTTAGGCCTCAGATCTCTGTAATGTATCCTAGGCTTACAGTTTAGGATGCCTGACTGAGAAATTGAGTATTTGAGAATTTCTTACTTGGGACTTGTAGAAAAAAAAAATTTGAGGAATTAGGTGATGTTATATTGAAGGAAAGTATGGGATGAGAGCTTAGTAGGAGAAGATTGGCTGAATTTGAATTATCATTATACTTGAAAGCGTGGAAAGAATAGAGGTAATTATTAGTACTGGCTATGGTGGATAAGAGACCGAGATTTGATGGTCAAACTCCATGTATGATGATTTTGAACTAAGATAAAAGAGTATCAAAGGAATAAAATGTATTTTCTCGCCCATTTACCTCCTAGAGAATTTCCGCTTGAAATTCTAAAGAAAAACTAGGATGTATTAGTTTATTTTCAAATGATGATTTGCAATAATATACCGATGGGCTGATACAAGATTAAAACTTTCTAAACAAGTTTTTCCCCTTGATTGTAGACTGATGTATTCTCACACCTAAATTTGTCTATGCTTTACACTTGGAAGAATGGCAAACTTGTGTTTTATAATGTAAATCTTGGATCTGATAAGATTGTTTTATTTTGGTTATTTTGAATACTCCTCTTATGTTTTAAAATTTTGGTTTTCAAGAAGAGTGAGCCTATCTTTGGGTGCGCAGACTGAGAGAGCTTTGAGATATAGAGTAACCACCTTCAAGAGCATGAAGTTAGTGTGAATTGACTTGGTTTCCATTTGAGACGTAAGTTAGCCGGTTGTCCTTATTTCTTGGGTTTGAACTTGGAACTTGAAACTTTAACTTTGAAATCCTAAGATTAGTTATTCTTGGAGATAATAGTGCTCTGGCTGGTGGCTTGTTTATTAACGCTTTTGAACTTTGAATCGATAACCTCTGGTATCAGTTGTGTTGTAGTTCGATTGGATCTAATTTCGTAAAAGCCTGTGATCTGATTGGAATTGGTGAGATTTGCTCTAATATTGAAAGTGGTATGCGTAACCTATGACTTTGATTTTCATTTAAGAGCGTACAGTTTGAGTTGTGAAGTCTCTTAGTTTGAATTCTTGCACTGAATTACTCGATACTTTTCCTGAGGAAATGCTCATGAATTTTGAACGGAGCATGGTTTAATATATGATGATGTGAATAGAAATTATAAGTGAGTTTGAGAGAAGTTACAATGGCACAAACTAGAGCACAGAGGACTTTGTAGGGTACTCGAGATTTAACCGAAGGAGGAGATTGAAAGAATGACTTGGACTTGTCCATTCAGTGTTGGCTCGGGTTTTGATAGATTTTGGTAGTGGCCGGAATTGTTGAGGAACTTTAGTTTTGCATCTCTCTTCTAATCTTCCTGTGTGATTAAAGTTGTATTACCTGATTTGTAAGTGTCGAGGTTTAAGATGCTTGAACTACCTGAGACTGACCTTGAACTGCCTGGAACCGATTAGACTGAGCTTACTAGAGACTTGAACCTGTTTAGACGAGTGTGCTCTTACGTACACTTAATGACCCGACTTGCCTGAATATAGGGTATTTCTTTTACGCATGAGTAAGTAGCGTGAGGCGTATATGACCTGTAGGTGAACTCAAATCCTGTAACTGCTTGAGAATGAGATTCGCTGGGCATAGGCTAGGCGAGTGAGTTCTTATTCGTACTCGTGCTCCTGGAACTTGTTTGAATTTGTTTGAACTTCTTGAACTCGTACTCCTACTTTTGAACCTCTTGGTTATGTATGGCTGGTAGCTTGGGCCTAGTTGTGTTATGGTCCTGCTTTTGTGAAGGTGTCCAAAGGATTAAGTGCTCTTTTGAGCATAAGCTATGAACTGTGCATGTTACAAGGGTAAAAATCTCTATCATGGGACTTGAAGAGGACAGATAAGTATGTCGGGTAGGAATCTTTAATATGGATGATTTACGCTTGGGACCGGCCGGCTCGAGTTGTGAATTATCTTATTTTAGATTTTTGGACCTGAATACAAAAGGGTGGAGAGTACTAGAATAAGGGTCTGTGTCTTGATTGAATTTGAGGAAGTTTTGATGGCAAAGGCCAAGGTACGGAAGGTCTTTACATTTGACCTAGTATTTAGACCGATCGAGGGGATTGGATATGGAAGTGTTATCGTGGACGGATCTCATACTCGTCTGGCTAGGGTTTTCTGGAGGAGGACTGGATTGTAGGGTACATTGAGAAATTCACACCTAAGACTTGTTTTCTTTTACTATGACCGTGAGGACTTGTTAAGTATTTATTTGATTTGAGATGGCCTGACTGCAATGATCTAGGTTTTACCTCGCTTTGAATATCTAATACCTGTAGCTTGGTCCTCGACGAACTACCTTGCCTGTAATTCCTTGATACCTATCCACTAATGTTCCCGTATGAACTTGGTTTGATTATTAGCGTACCGAGATTGAGAGTTTTGGAAGTAGGTAGAGAGATTTTGAAAACAAAGACGTGGCATAAGGTATGAAACTCTTGATATACCAAGTATGCGTTATGATTTCAATATGTATATATGTGATATGTGGCCTAGTATCTTAAGATATTGCCTTAACTATGTTCTACTTTTCGGCTGTGTCATTTGAACATATCTAAGTTTAATCTTCCGTGGTTGAATTGGGAGCAAAGGAACTCAACAGTTATATGGTTAGATTGCCACTTGTACCAAGTTACTTATTATGATTCATTAACTTGCCTGGCAGGCTATCACTTGAGTTCCATCGAATCCGTGAGATGGCACACTTGATTGGTATGTATAAGAAAATCGAGATCCTTCGAAACGAGGTTGAGGTTCAAAAGAGATTAGCTGAGTACTGGGAAGAGCGATGGAAACGTGAACACTCGGAGAAAGTTGAATTATTATATGAGAACATCGAACTGAAAAGGCAATGCGAAGGGATTCCAGCAGAGATTTCAACAAGGACACAGATTAATACTTTTACGGAAGTCCCAAAGAAAATCCAAAGGATAGAAATTTCATGTGCACAGGTGAAGGCTTCCATGCAAAGAAAAGGGGTGCACTTAGTGAAAGTCAAAGGCAAGAACAAGGTGATCCGGATAGGCCACCCACTAAGGTTGGTAGAGGAGCCGGTGGTGTAAGAATTTTGGGGACACCTAAAGAAGATACTCCGAGAGAAGCCTCACAAGGGGATCAAATCTCAATCCCTCACCTATCTTGTGGCTATTGCGAAAAAATCAACCATACTGAAGCGGATTGTTGGAAAAGAAGGGGAAAATGCCTGCGTTGTGGGGGCGCCAATCACCGGGTTGCTAACTGCCCAGTTGTTCTACGTGAGGGGAAAAGGACCCAGCAACCAACTAAAACTAACCCTAGCCAATCGAAAGGAAAAGAGACCGGAACGAAGGTACCAACTCAGGCGTACTCTTTAGAACACCATCAGGTTCCTGGCTCGTCTGAGGACGTAGAAGATACGATCCGTTGGGTACCTTAGATTTTGATAGATCCCGTAGATAAGAAAATTTTGAGGACGAAATTTCTTTAAGGGGGAGAGAGTGTGAGGACCCGTAAATTGCCCTAATTTTTTATTATTGATTTTATTTCCTCGCCTGCATTTCTCTTCATGATACCCCACTATTTCGATTTTTCCAGAGCTTTTATAAGTGAAAAGAGTTTTAAAATCATTTTCCTAGTGTAAGTTAGTTCATGAGAAATTAGGAGTGAATATTGGACGTGGGACCCGCTATTGCGGAAAGTTCGATAAAATTCGGCCAGTTAAGTTAAGTTTTGTATACCGGGTTTATTTTACTAGGTGTTAAGAGATAATTAGAAGTTACCTAGATGGATTATCATTGGAGAGACAAAAGGATAGAGTTGCATTAAATTAGGGTGACAAGTGTCACATTGTGATTAATTCTTGAATGTTGACCACTATTCACTACTTTACCAATTAAATCCAAAAAAACAAATTGCCCAAAAATCATCCAAAATTGCAAGCTCTTGGCCGGCTCTCTCTCAAGAGAAAAGAAGGAAAACCTCTCAACTTTCTTACCTTCAATCTTGCTCAATCTCTCATTCCAACCGGTTAATCTTCAAATTACTCCATAAAACCTCTTAGTTTAGTGGTATTAAGGTTAGTTGTGAAGTGGTTTGGAAGACTAAGGTGCTAGGTGCTTCCTTTCTTGACTTGGTAAGGTGAGTATCTAAGGAACTTCTCTTCTCTTCTCCATAATGTTCAATTGGTGGTTTATGTGAGTTAAAGAGATAGTTTTAAGTGTTATTTGATGACTTTTGGTTGGAATTGGTGAATTTTCCTATTTATTCATGATTTTTCTGTTTTAATATGTTTAATATTGTTGGACCATGGATGATGACTTGGAATGGTTTAGAATGAAGCCTTAGTGCGTAAATTGTAGCTATTTGCGGAAAATTTCCGCTTCGAACCGAAATTTCCAGATTAGGGTTTAATTAACCCCTGTTCTTCCCGGTTCTGTTCATCTAGGTTAGAGGCCAAATCAGCCTTAGATTAAAACATGAAAGTTGTAGGAACTAATGTTTTATAGTTTCCTACAAAATTTCAGCCCAATCAGAGTTCGGTAGCCTGTGAAAATACCGAAATACCCCTGCTGCCCTGTTTCTATCCGAACATGCTAATCAGCTTCTGTAATTGGTTGTGTGACCAGGAATACTACTGATTTGGTTGTCAAAGTTTTCTTAAGACTTATAGCCTTGTATATTAGCTTTCAAATGGATTTGGAATCACTTGAATTGGAGTTGTATATGCTGAGATATGACTGAATGAATTAGGACTGCCACAGTAAACTTCGAATTGGAGAATCTGGGGTTGTTTTGGTAAATTTGACTTAGATACATTGTAAACTGGACTGAGTGATCTTCATCAAAGTTTTAGCACTTTGTCTTAGATTCGAAATGGTATAAATTACATCCCAATCCGATAAGCGTAGCCTCCGTTGTGTCCGTTACGCAAAACAACATCAAACCTGTTTTCCTTTCCGGACATTTTCCTAGCTTGAATTTGTACTTGTACCACTTTGAGCCTATTGAACGGCTATTGAAATGAGATTATTTTGTGTGTGACATTGGGGCTGATTTGAGGAGAAATGAAGCCATGATGGCTGGAAAAGTAAGCAAATTTAGGGGAAATGCTGTCCAATTTTCTAGGCCGTTTAATCTCTTTGGGTTTGAGTTGCCTTTTGAAAGAAATGAAGGGCTTTTGGGTCGTTCAAACCCTAGGTCCTCTCGTTACTTTTTGTTTCCAAAATCACGCTTTGTACCCTTGCATTTGTAGTTTGTTGGGTTAGGCATACGATTCATAGTTGAGTTTTAATTGTGAATGTCGTTCCCATAGGAACCATAATTGTTTACTTTGATTATTTTAGGACGTGCTGGTGATCTTGGAAGTACTTCGGGGGGGGAACGTTTGAAATTGTTTTACTTGAACTGGTGAGTGTACCACTCCCCTTATTTGTTGATTAACTTGGGGTCTGTATATGTAATCTGTGATATGACCGAATGTACTATCTGTTTATTCTGTTGAGACGAGGGTGTACTTTATCACACTCGTTCTCTTGTCTGTTCATTTGCCAATTTACTGTGCAAAATTTGAATCAGTTATCTGTATCTGTATCTGTTCGGACGTCGTTTGGAGGCTGGTATCCAACGACCTTTCTGTGACCTCTGAACTCAACACCTGTGGCTAGTTACTCGAGTCGGGCCGGCAAGGGCCTGGTCGATTAGATAACGAACCACGGTAGTCTGTTTTGGGATCTTTGGGTATTGAGACCCTTGATTCCGGTATACTCGAGTATTACTATTTCTGAACGGATTGGAGTTCGGGCCCGGTAGGGGTATGTGAGGTGGATGGAATCGGAGAAAGTGGAGTCTACGGTATTGATTACTCTTTTAGCATTGACGGAGTGTCAACTATTATTTCGATCAAGCTTCGGTGAAGCAAATGGAAATTTGGCTCCTGAGAGCCACCCGTATCCTTTCTGTCTATGGTGTTTGTTCATTTCTTTATTTGATTCGCATATGTGACTAATTGAATATGAAGTTCCACGTTTCTTACTTGCTATTATTGTGGTACCTCATTGAGCGTAAGCTCACCCCCTTCCCGTTATTTTTGTTTTCCTTACAGGGTTCCATATTTTGAAACCAAGATTTTTGGAAGAAAGGAGTTGAGCTAGTTGTAGGACTTCTCTTATTTATGCTCCTCTATAACTGAAACCCTAATTGTATTTTGTGTAGCGTGAATACTCTGGCTTGTATTTTTGTTCAGTTGTTCAAGACTCTGATGTAAATATATGTATAAGTGTTTGATCGACGTCCCGTACTTCCGTATGGTTTGGTAAGCTCTGTTTAACCCTTGGTGGTCTCCAATTGTTCGTTTTCGTTGAGTTCTCGCGCATACTATATAGGGTTTGTGTGAATCGACTCCAAAGTCCTGGCGAGAGCTGGGCAGGCGGTCCGCCGAACCCTTTGGTTCGCCTTAGGGTGAGGTGGGGCTGTCACAAAAGCCGGATCGGACCTCCTGGCCTCTCCTGGTAATCAATGACTCGTGGCCCCCTCTGAGGTGGCTCACATCCGCCCTTTCCGCTTGCTCCAGCCATGGACTACAAGAATAGCAAAAGGGTTCATAACTTAGACAACGTACACATAGTCACACTTAACGGTATCTTAACACTTCCCTCACAGGCCTTAAGGAACAAAATTCAAAATTGCCTAGGTCATTTCTAACCTAGGCTCTGATACCACCAGTGACAGCCCCACATTCCCCTAAGGCGTACTAAAGGGGTTAGCGGACTGCCTGTCCAACTCTCGCCAGGACTACTCTGACGCTTATAAACAATCTAAAACGTTCCGAAAGGTAATAGTGCGCTCAAACAATTCAAAATTCGCAAAATGAAAATGGAAAATGGAGCCGCACAGAAACAGTGCTCGAAACCCAATCAATCACCATCAAATCATATAAACCTTGGAATTTGACATTTACAAACCAAAATAACACATGAACATTGCCAACCACGTTTATACACATATGGTTTCAAATTTACAACCTAGAAGGAAAGGTTAAGTCAAAAAACACTTAAGGTTTTTCAACCATCGAGGAGCTAGACAAAAGAATATTAAACTAGCTCAACTCGGCTTCAAAATCACAGTTCCCCAAAAGGTATTCATATCCCTGTAAGGAAAACAAAGGCAATGGAGTGAGCTTTCACCCAATGAGGTACCATCACTCAAGTAACAAAGTTCATATAAGTTCATATAAGCACAAAGGTATTTAATCCAAATACATTCAATAAGTGAGTCAACGAGCACCCCATTTCAATAAAGATATGTAAAAGGATACGATCGGCTCTCAAGAGCCCTTTTCCTCGCTTACCGTACTTGATCTTGCCCCGTTGACCCTCCGTCAACGCTTAAGGAGGAACCAATACTGTAGACTCCACTTTCCCCAATTTCCTTCCACCTCACATATCCCTACTGGGCCCGAACTCCAATCAGTTCAAAATGGTAATACTCGAGTAAATCGGAATCAAGAGTCTCATACCCAATGATTCCATAGAAACAGTCCCCATGGCTTGTCAATCTCCCCGACCAAGCCCTTGCTGGCTTGAGTCAATCGACTGCCGATGGGGTTGAGCTCAGAGTCAACAGTAAGAGTCGTTGGATACACGACCAAACGACACCAGTTCAAGTAAATTCAAGAGACATTCAATCGATACAGTAAACAGTTACATAAGCCATAGAGTGCAAGAGTGATAAAGTAAACCCTCGACTCAATCAATCTCAACAGTACACACAAACATTCAAATCATAGATTTCAAGTATAATAAAGCCATAAAGTAACAATCATATGAGTAGTACACTCACCAATCAAACAAAGGAAGATTTCACAGATTTCGGTCCAACGAGCGCCTAGCGTCACCGGCACGCCCTAAAACATTCAATAAAACGCAATGAGACTTGATTACGAGTCGTAAATCCAAGCCACAAGTCACTAATGTAAATCCAAAAAGAACTTGCAACAAAATAAGGAACACTCGGTGCTAAGGGTTTCGACCACCCTAAGGTCTCTAATTACCCCTAAAACAACCCAAATCCAATAAAACATAAGAACCCACAATTTGGACAGCATTTCCCCTTAAAATTTCAGATTTCCATCCTACCATCAATCACTTATATTTCTCAAACACAACCACAATTACCATTGTAAGTCATAGGCTACTCAATACAACTTATTAGGGTCACAATACCCTTTAAACAAAGCCAATTCAAGATTTTTTTAGCAACCCTAGAAAAGCCCCAATTCAAACCCCTAAATCTGAAATTTTCCGTACAATGCGGAAATTTTTCGCAAATAGCTACAATTAACACTCCATAAGTTCATTCTAAACCATATCAAGCCATCATCCATGGCCAACCAACATTAAACATATAAAAACAGAAAAATTATGCATAAAATCAGAAATTCATCAAGCACTACCAAAAGTTATGAAAACCTCCACAAAATCACCTCCTTAACTCACACAAGTCACTAATTGCACATTTTCAAGAACAAAAGAAAGGTTCCTTAGTCACTTACCTTGCAAACTCAAGAAAAGACCCAACTTTGTACCTCCTCTTTCCAAACCACTCCATCAACTACCTCACTACTACTTCACTAAGGGTTTTTATGGAGAAATTTCAAGTTTAATCGGTTGGATTGGGAGATTGAGCAAGATTGAGAGCAAGAGAGTTGAAGGTTTCCTTTCTTTTTCTTCTTGAGAGGGCCGGCCAAAGGAGTGAAGAAAATGAAGATTTCTTGGTCAATTTTGGGATTTTAGTAAAGTCATGAATAGTGGTCAAAGTCCAAGATTAAGTAGGAAAGTGACACTTGTCACCTTTTTGTTTTATAGCTATCCCTTTGTCTCTCTAATACTAATCCATCTAGGTAACCTCTAATTATCTCTTAACACCTAGAAAATTAATCCCAGTATACCAAACTTAACCTAATTGGCCGAATTTTACCGCACTTCCCGCACTTGCGGGTCCCACATTCGATATACACTGTTAATTTCTTGAAAACTAACTGATACTAGAAAAATAATTTAAAAACCACATTGACTCATAAAAATTATCTAGAAAATTTTCCTAACAAAGAAAATATAGAATTAGTGTGCAATTAAATAAAATAAAACCTAGAAAATAAGAAAATTACGGGTTCTCACACACCGTTATTCTTCTGGCGAGGCATGCCTGTTGTGTTATCAAGCACCGCCAGGGATGAACTTCTTGAACTGAATCTCTCTGGTGGGGTATTGCCTGATGTGTTATCAAGCACCGCCAGGGACAAATACCTGAACTGAGATTCTCTGGTGAAGTATAGCCGTTGTGCTAACTTGTTGTGTTATCAAGCACCGCCAGGGACAAATACCTGAACTGAGATTCTCTGGTGAAGTATAGCCGTTGTGCTAGCTTGTTGTGTTATCAAGCACCACCAGGGACAAATTCCTGAGACTCTTTGGTGAACTATAGCCGTGTGCTAGCTTGTTGTGTTGTCCAGCACCACCAGGGGTAAATTTCCAATCGGAGGCTTCGCTATGTCCTGAATTTCTTCCAAATATCTAGGACTTTGGTCCAACTCAGGGCCAGTTGGTTGAACCGAGCCCTTTGCATGTATTTGGTTACTTGTTTAGCTATCTATTGGCTCTTTACTAAGTGATAAGTGGGATTCGCGTGATTCTTAGTACTTGACTGACTTTCGAGGACTATTCTGATCTGATTAGTATAAGTTGGAATGTCGAGGACGACATTCTTTTAAGGGGGGGAGTTTGTAACGCCCGGAAGAAGAAGAAAATGAAAAAAATTCTGGTGAATAGTGCTTTTGGGGAATCCGGCCGCATATCCGGCCAGTTCTTGGCCGGATTGGTTTGGTGGTTTGAAAAAAAAATTGAGAAGCCTCTGCCTTGAATCCAGCCAACTATCCGGCCGCATATCCGGCCAGAATCTGGCCGGATTCTGTCGTGGATCACTTTTCTTAGTGATTAAGTCTTCATCTTTTGGCCTTTATTTAGAGTTCAAAACCCACTTTTCTTTCCTTGGCTTGACCGAGCAACTTGAGGGAGAGAAAGGAGAGGAAATACTTCATCTTGCACTTCAATTCCTTGCTTCTATCTTGAGTTCCAACCGATTAAATCGCGAAGTACTCCGTACAAAGTGCTAGCTAGGAAGGATTAAGGAGGTTGGTGGAGTTATTTTGATGGGGCAAGCTCTAAGCTACCAATTTTCTTGGGGTTTGAAGGTATCTTGTCAAGAACTTTCTCTTTACTTCAATTGATTGTTAATTAGTGGGTTGTAGAGGTTAGATATGCTATTTTGTGGATGATTTCATGGTTTGGGGTAAAGCTTAACCAAATTTCTAATTTATTAGTGAATTTTCTGATTTTAGATGATAATTGTTGGTTGGTCATAGAATGATAGCTTGATATGGTGTCAAATGGCGCATTTGTGTGTTAGTTGTGGTTGTTTGCGAAAAATTTCAGATTTGTGCGGAAATTTCAGTTTTAGGGTTTCGAATTAGGGCTTAATTGTGATTGGTTTTGGAATTGTCTATTGGCTCATATTGAAGGGGTATTGTGGCCTAATTAGATGTGTGGTATATCTTATGATTCGTATGTGTAATTGTAGTTCTATACAAAGGTTAGTTTAGAAGTGTAATTTCAGTTTTACCTTGTTTCTGGACTCAACTTGGACTGCAAATTTATCCATGTTTTAGACCAAACCAGCTGTTGGACAAAACATGAAAGTTGTAGAGATTTGAGTTAGCTATCTACCTAAAACATTTCAGGTCATTTGGAGTACTGTAACTTGTGAAATGACTGAAATACCCTTGACTGCCCTTAAGCCTTGTTTCGCGGCCAGTTTCCATTTTTCTCTAAGATTTCGGTTTTTGACCATGAATATGTATGATTTGGCTTTGGAGGTCTTCATAAGAAATGTTAGTATATGTCTTAGCTTGGTAACACCATAACATTCGTTTCAATCGGATAAGTGTAGCTTCAATTGTGATTAAAATGCTAAAAGGTGATAGGAACTTGATGCTTTTAGAATTCCTTTTGTTTGACATGATATTTGTAATCTAGGGCTTGGACTTGATCAAGGCAATGATCTCTGATGGATGGATCATGAGCTGTGGTTGGTGAGTGATTCCACAACTATTTCCAAAGTTACTTTTCGAACTAATTCATGTATTGGTTACTCGATTGCATATCATTTGTGTTGGTGTGTGTGCCATGGCATGATTTGGCTCCATTGAGTTTTTTGGAAATCTTGTGCTTAGAACCAACATCTCTTTACTGTTTATCTGGAACACCGATGGCTCCCTTGTACTGTTTGACTTACTGAATTTGTTTGAGCGTTGGAGTTCTAAGTCCGATGATTTCACTGGCTCACAGAGCAATAAACAGACATTTTGATGCATGATATCATTTAAATGCATTATTGTGAAACTGGTTGATTACTGATTTTACTGGTCACTTGCTGAACTTCTAGCTCACCCCAAAATATAATTTTTTCCCTCCACAGGGCTCGAGGCAAAGGAAGCGCGTGTAATGAGTTATTAGTATGACTGGATGAAATATCTCTTGTATAATTTGAATTCGTACTTGATTCACTTGTGTTATGGGAAGTCGTGGAACTTTGGAAGATGTAATATTTGAGACTGATATTGTAATTGTAATTGATTTGAGAACTGAGAACTTTGGGTTTTATTCGGGGAACTGTACCACTACTTGAGATTTGTTATGTATGTAAGTATACGTTCTAAGCTTGGGAAGTGTTATTTCATTTTTTATTGAGGTTGTACCCTATGTTATTGGATGTGAGTGTTGTAATTTAATTGAGGACTATAGTGAGTGAGTGACTCCTGGCGAGAGCTGGGCAGGCGGTCCGCCGAACCCTTTGGTTCGCCTTAGGGGGAGGTGGGGCTGTCACAGGTACCACTGAGACGGTATGAGAGGTATCTCCCACCCGAATTGGCGTGGTACATGCATCCGTTCAGAGCTCACAAGTTACACATATTCATGTACAATTACCAAACATAATGCATCATGTAAACAAGTATCACATAATTAAAAGAGAGAGAAGACGAGGGCGATAAAGTACACCCTTGCCTCGGCAAGTTTACGTATCATGTATAACACTTGTACAATTAACATTTCAATCACATAAGCATTTAACATGCACTTGACACTCACCACTAGCCAAGGGCAAACTAAGAATGAAGCGAGAAGTTAAACGAGCTCTTCTAAGTCCTCGTGACCACCTGAGACATATACAATCATAGTTACCTAGGTGCTCGACCAAGGTTAAAAGAAAGATATTTTCTCACTACTCACTCTCAAGGTCACAAGTTCGAGCTAAATTAAAGAAACTTTTCTAGCTAAATCGTTAAAATAATGCTCAAGAGAGCTCGAAGGTGGTTTTTGATTCAAGTCGTGGTAAGTAATCTCATATCCAAGAGAAAGTACCATTTTCACTTTTAGCACGAAAATCGAGGAAAAGGGTAAATGGTTTTCATTTCCCAAAACTTTAAGTCTCATGTCCAAACCTTAAAAAGCAAGGAGCATGCACATTATCTAAACTAATGGAGTTAAAACTCGTTTAAAACTCCACTCATTTTCATAGAAAAATATCAAAGCTAAGGTTCCAAGATTCAAGTGTAAAACTAGTGCAATTCACCAAGAACTACTCTAGTCAAAATGCCCCCTTTTTGGAGTTTAAACTCACAGGAATCGAGGCATAAAACTAGGGTTTGAAGTTCATTTTTTTCAAGTATAAAATAGGGTGTCATTAACCAAGAAAGTGGAACAACCAAGAAAATGCGTTAAGAGAGGTTTAACCTTCGGAAACCAAGATTTGAAATGAAAGTTTAAAGTTCCAAAGGAACCATATATTCAATCATGAAATTACATCTAAAACAGTCGAACAATTGCAAAGGAAGATGGAAAGCCCTTAAAAGGAGTATTTGATTGAAATCAGAAATTTTCCAGGTTAGAGTGGCCCCACTTGGAAAATCGTATCTCGAGTTCCGTAAGTCAAAAAATTGAAAAATTTATACCGTTGGAAACTAAACTCAAAGTACTAAAACTCTGTAGAAGACACTTTTCTCAGGCTCCAATTTAAAGTCATTCAAATTTTAGCTCAAAGTCACTGTTCTAGACAGGACAGAGCAAAACAGGCTTGTAAATTCAGTAAAGTTTGGAAATTCGGCAAAATTCGTAGAAATAGAATCAGCCTTTGAAATTCGTAACACAAACAAAACAAACAGAACTAAATTTAGAGTTTTGAGCATCAAGATATAACAGTTCAAAGTTGGCTAAATCTTGCAAACTGATCAGTGAATTTCCAGATTTGAAGAGCAATCTTTGGGGCATTCTTTGGATATCAAAATGGCATTGAAATTATACCAAATTTGGTACACTTAAACTTCCATATGTGGACTATCTCTCTATCAAATTATAGGTAAAAACTCATGTGGGAAAGCAGTTAACAAAATGACTAAAGTTCGTGAAATTTTCAAAGCAAATCTGCCAACCCACTCTTTCTTTCTTTCCAAAGGTTTTTGTCCAATGAAATCAATCCCAATTCACTCCATTTTTGAAACCAAGGTTCCAAAAACATTTCATAAGCATTTGATGGTAAAATGACACTAAAATTTTCAAAATATAACCTCCCAAAAGAGGTTTGACCATTCGGCCAACAAGGAAGGAAAAACTTCCAGTTTCCCAACTTTGTCGCGTTTTCGAAATCAAGTCATATCTAACTCTATAGAAACTCAAATTGAGAATGGTTGGTGGCGTTGGAAACTAGGTTCAACTTGTTACAATTTATCAGAAGACATCATTCCGAAAATCTTTCCACATGTGGGACAAAATCAAGCCACAAGATGCACCTTCCAGTTTCATTTGTATAAACAGTCAAAACCGAACTGCCAAATTTACCGACTCACTGCAGTTCACTCAAAATGAACCAGTAGGAGATTTTTATACCATTGGAAAGCTACGAATGTCTAGTTTTGAATTCCGTAAACAGTACTCAATTCCGACTTTTGTATAGAGAGTTACGTTCGAACAAAGAACACTATCCGAGAACCCCTGCTATACATTTTTCCAGATTTGAATCTTGCCAAAGCTCAAGTTTTGTGCAACCAAATGAAACGATTTTTGAAAGGCACTTTGTACACACAATATACAAAATATATCCATCAATTTCACAGTCAACGAAGCATCAAAATTTTGAAATAAAAACTGAACAACATGGACAGAATTTTCAGCCAGCATGCATGCATCTTCCTCTAGCTTTCTTTTTCAACTTTTCAACTCACACTGCATCATATCTCATCAAAGCAAGTAACAAACAAGCAATTAAACACACAATAATCCTCAAGGCAGCTACCTATAAGGCCTCCTCAAGTCCATTACCTAATGTCAAGGTTCTTGTGAACCCATCAACAACCCAACAACTATCTTGCCATCACTAACTAACTACTAACTTACTACAATGAATTGAAGAGGAAAAGTTGAAGGATTCTTGGGGTGGTTACCTTGCTGCCAAAAGAAGATTAAACACTAGGTTTTTGAGCTCTTAAATCACCAAGTTTCTTCCTTGACCAAGTCCTCTTCCAAGCTAGAATGAAGACCCAAGACAAGAAGCAATTTTTGGAGAGCTTTGTGGAGCAAAAATGGAAGACTAGAAGCTAAAAATTTTGAGAGAAATGGGAAGGGGGATGGCCTGCCAAAGTGTAGAGGAGAAGGAAGAGTGTTTGTGTGGTAGTTGGGTGACTTGATTGAGTGACAAGAGAAATGACATAAAGGTGGTCTTGGCCCCAAAAGTCAACGATTGATTAGTGAGCCATTAGTGCTCCAAATTGAGTTTAACTTAACTCACTCACATCTAATCCCTCAATTAACTTTTCTTAGTCTACTATTGATCATTCTTAATTCTCCAAGATTATTGCACTCTCGAACCGAATTTACCTCGAAAAACGTGTGTTCACTATTTCTCGCTAAACGAGCTGTAGAAAAATTAAATTTTTGAACGGAACGTTTTAAAAATATAAATGAGACATTGTTGCATACAAATGGATTTAAAATGAATGAAATAAATTATTTGGAGTAAACAGGTGAATAAATAATTAAATGAGCCAGTAAAATGAAATAAATGTAAGTAAAATAAAAATTCGGGTCCTCATAGAACTGGCCCGAGCCTGGCGAACCTCTTGATATGTAGATTTTAATGAGAACACTCCAGACTTCGACGGCATCCAAACGGTCTCGTCCCTGCAGCCCGCCCTCGACACAGGCATTCGTCCCACTAGATTGACCACATCTGGTGGAAATTCTTTAGCCAGTCGCTGCCCATCCCATCTACCATCTCGTATGAAGTCTTCAAAGGAAAGACTCGGAACACTGGACCTCTTCAGAAACAGAGCACCATTCCCCAACCAATTATCATACCAAAAACTACACGCCCCCTCATGTACCATCCACAACATCGATAGCTCAACCTACTGGCTAACATTTAGCATTCATTTCCAAGTTGCTGAATCATACAGCCTGATGTCCGCCTGGCATGGATGAATTCCACTACAGTACTTCGTTCTCATAAAAGCCGCCCAGAGTGACGGGTTGATGCGAAAGTCCCACCAAAGTTTACACGAGAATGTCGTGTAGACATCCCTTAGTCTTCGAACACCAATACCTCCCTCCACCACTGGATAACACAGCTGAGACCACCAAATCCAGTGGTATTTGGTGATTTCTTCTGAAGACACCCATAAAAACCTGGAACACATCTTTTCTTCCACATGAAATACATCAGCTGGCACCACCGCAGTAGACAGTAGGTGAGTCGGAATGGACGAGAGAACGTGCTTAATTAACACCATTCTACCCCCTAGCGAGAGTAGTTTCGACCTCCACGACAAAATTCTCCCTGTAAGAGTTTGACATAGACCCCCAAAAAAGGAGGATTTACACCTCCCAATATATAGTGGAAAACCCAAGTATCGAACCGGTAACTTCTGTCTAGAAAAACCCATGATGCGCTCGATCACCCTACAACGACTCAAAGTGGTTGATGGGTGCACCAAATAACCACACTTCTGGGTGTTCACCAATTGTCCCGACGACCTTTGATACAACTCCAGCACAGCCATAATGTCCTTAAGCGACCTCGCTGAACCATTGGCGAAAATAATCACATCGTTGGCAAAAGCTAAATGAGTCACATGTGTCGCGCCCCACTTTTTGAGTTGGTGTGAATGTAGTGTGTGGGATATGTATGTGAACGTGTGTGAAAATTAAAATAAAAGGCCGTGGGACTTGAAAATGCGACGATTTGGCCAAACAAAGTTCAAAAAGGGTTGTTTGAATGAAAAATGGAGTCGCCACTTGGTATAGAGTTAGGGTGTACCAAGTCACCCAAAAAGTGATTTT
>NW_020864820.1:109053-156543 GCF_003713205.1 Coffea eugenioides
TCTACCCAAAGTATGTGTTGCATGTTGGATGTGACTAATAGATATGAAAAAAATGCAATCCTAAGTCTAAAATGTCTCGTATGAGATTTTTTGGTCCCAATCACATGAATTGTGATGGCCAATAAGGAAAACTCTCATAGAGGTCACGGGTAATGCAAATGAAGACCCAAATATGAGTGCAAGTGTGAAAATGTGAGAAGTATGCAAAATAAGATAAAACTACAAATGTAAGTGCAAGTGTGCAAATGTAAGAAAAGTGCATGTGTGCAAATTGAGAAAATGAAGGTGCTTGTGTGCAGGTGGATGAAAATATGGTACAATAGTAGTAGATGCATATAAGTGCAATTGGGTGCAATTTGTGAGGTAGAAAATAAATGAGTGATAGGGAAAGAAGAGAAATGTGAACATGGCATGTGGAGTGAGAAAATGTGGATAAAGAAAGTGAGGAAGTGATATGATAAAAATGAGAGTGTATGAACCTCGGGGAATGCATCAAGTCGGGTACGGGAATGACTCCTAATTTCACGACTTTAATTTTTCCTTTGATTAGAAGGAAGAACTAGCGTGCTAAGGCTATTTTGTAGCCACACTCGCTCGTTTCCCTTACCAAAAGGGAACTCTCAGGCAAATGTACCCTATACCTAGCATGAGGATGCAAAAACCTAAAATGAAGGGGAAAGGGTTGGAGGGGCATGCCAAATGCTAAGAAAAAGCTAAGAAAAATGCTTGAAATGTAGTGAAACATACAAAAAATGCACTAGCGAGAGGGAGGTCCCTAAGGGTCTAGCATTGGACTAGCCCATATCTATGAATTCCTACTTGACGTGAGACGGATCTAGACGAACACCAAGTTGAGTGGATTTGCGGAACTTTGACCCTTCTAGAATCACGAGCCACGAACTAAGGAGATTCCTTAACCCAAGACTAGCAAATTTAGTGAACCAAAAGTATAGATAGAAGAACGCCACAATCAAGGAGACTACTTGACTGATAAGTTCGATGAACAGCTTGAGATTAATTCTCAAGTATTCAAAGGAAATTCTCTTGAGGCAAGAGAGAGTGAATAAACTCACGAATATTTTATAAAATCTGAATTCCCTAATGAATGAAAACCTAGGCTATATATAGCCTTACAAGACAAAACCCTAACTCGGCTAGGCTAGGCCTTTGGCCCGATTCCACTACTCAAATCCACTATCTAATGGTCAGCTTATAATTGATCCAATGAAGGCTTTTAAGCTGGCCCAACATAACCCAATAAAAGCTAATTAACCAACTTAAGTTATAGTGAGCCTAGACTCTATAAATCGGATCCAACTCAACATGAGGTCTTGGACCGAATTTATTCCTAGCAAACAAAATAGGAATCTAGAAAATAAACTACTAACTATTACTAAAAGATTCAATCTCGTGCAGCCCAAAACATGGCCCATAAGCGGCCCATATTTCGTATCATTCCCCTCCTCTTGAAAAAGATTTGTCCTCAAATCGTGTTTGGAAATGAATAGTACTACAAGAATTGGCAGTATGAAACTTCAAATCTCCACATATTGGCTCTCTTAGAATGAATGATACTTGCATACGTCATGATTATTGTAATTCGGTGCACATGTCTCTTGGTCAGCTTGAAAATGCTCACAATCTGCCATGGAAAACTCAAGGCTTGACTCCAACCACTCCAAACCTCTCTAATCAGTCCTGTGTCATGAATGGTCGACGTTGGACCTACACAATAAATCACACGATTAGCATTTGTAGGTATAAAATCACTTGATAGCTTACCATTCACATTCACAAGATAAGGATCTTCATAGTGATGCTCAATCAGGTTAGAAAAGTCCCGGACATGATTTTGCAAAGTTACAAAATTCATTGCAAGTTGTTGTTGGTATGGCCTATCTTGCACAAATGGAGTAAGATCGAGATAGGCAGCTTCTGAACCTTCAAATTGAAGAATAAAATCAGGTTGTAAGGAATCAGAATTTGGACCAATGAGGAAAGGATTGTCACCAACAAAATAAGAAGGAAATTTATAACAAGTTTCAAGTGTAGAAACTCCCTTTGAAACTTCATTATTCCTCCCAACAAGCAAATCAGGCTCATGGTTGACGTTGAACATCAGTGGATGACAAAGAGAGACAACACTTAAGGTGCAAACTCCATGAAAAGTTTGATATTCACCAATGGATTTAGGCATAGAACATGCCAAGATCAACTCAATTTTTCCTTGCTTAACCTGCATAAAAGTAGAAACACTAAACAAAGTAGAGTCAAGATCGTTAGAAAAAACATATGGTCTCACATCCTTTCTCACAATCAGCTTACTCTTAGAATTTTTAATCTCTTGTTCATGCTCAGTAGCTGACTTTTTCCCCTCATTATTCTCAACCTCTTTCTCCTTTTCAACTCCCTCGAATTTTACCTCTTCAGTCACAATTCTCTCCTCCAGCTCTTTCTTCATACTATAACGCTCATGCTCACTCTTCATGTATGCTAGATCAATACAAAGTTGCTTAGAGTTAAGCGACACAAGCCTGGTACGACGGCCATTAAATGTGAAGGAATACTTATTAGTATATCCATCATATTTGACTTCTCGATTAAACATCCACCGTTGTCCCAACAGCACATGCGTCACTTGAATGGGAACCACATCACACAACACCTCATCCACGTATTGACCAATACGAAAAGGAACAAGTGTGTGCTTAGTAATCCAAATATCACCACTATCACTTTGCAACTTGTAAGGTCGAAGATGATCAATGGTTGGAAGATTCAATTTCTCAACCAAGACAGTACTTGCGAGATTAACTTCACAACCCTTATCAATGGCTAAGCTGCAAACTTTCTCCTTGATATGGCAACGTGTATAAAACCAATCATTTTTTTGAGCTTTGATGATTTCCAATTGCTCAGTTATCTCACGCAAGGCCACAGTATTTACTCCTTTAGGCACAAGATGGTGAAGCTCCAGTTGAGCATTCGTTTGTCTCATACTTTTATTACCTGCAAAACTCAACAAAAATTAGTAGAACAGTCCTCACTCGCTCCCTTACGTGTTTCCACTCGCACTCGTGTATATGGATGTCACTCTAATGGACTTACCAAATACCTTTACCTGTTGGGTTAGGTAGTTGAGAAATGCTGCTCAAGTCCAACAACCGTTACCAACCTTTCCACAAGTGTAATCACAAGAATGTAGGAGAAAATGTAGGAAAGTGTTCCTAGAATCTAGGAAGAGAATATAGGAGAGTTTCCTAAAGTGGATGAGAGAATATAGGAAAGGTCCTAAAAATGGATGAGAGAATTTTAGGAGAGTTTCCTAAAAAATGGTTGAGAGAATTTAGGAAAGTTTCCAAAAAAATGGATGAGAGAATGTAGGAAAATTTCCGAAAAAAAAAATGGATGAGAGAATTTAGGAAAGTTTCCTAAAAAATGTAGGAGAGAGAGTGTCCAAGTGAGTACAAAGAGTTATCCAAGTGCTTTACTTAGTTTCCTAATTGATTTTGGAAACAAGTTAGTTTTTTGGAAACCCTTTGAAAAATCCTTTTTCCTCTTGAACAACTTTTGGTAACCTTCTTGAAACAACTTTTGGTAATCTTCTTGAAACAACTTTTGGTAATTTTCTTGAAACAACTTTTGGTAACTTCCAAATTCTACTCCAAGAACGATTGCACAAATCAGATTTGGTTTCCTATTCAAAACAATTCGGTTGCCACTTTCTTTCCTTTCCTTTTTTTTTTCTTGCCAACCGATTCCTCTTTTCTTTCTTTTTCTTTTCGTTTTTGTTTTCTGTTTTTTTTTCTTGACTACAACTATCGACCACGACACAAAACAAGGAAGTCCACAAATAATAACTACCAAGAACTCCAAGATCTTTCAAGAAATTTCAAGGAAGTTGTCAGGAACTTCAGAAATTTCAAGATTGTGATCAAGAATGCAAGAAGCTCAAGATTATTGTAAGTTCTCTTCAAGATTCACAAAATTCCAACAAGTTTTGCCAAAATTCAGATTTGAAAATCAAGTAAACAAGTTGGATAACACAAACAACAAGGCTGGACAGATTTGTATTCGGTGAACAGTAACGATGAACAGTGTCGGTGAACAGTGTTGGGGTGAACAGTACCGGGTGAACAGTACCGCTACTGTAGCGATGAACAGTACGATGCTACAGTACTTTTTTTTTTTTTTTGAATTGACACACAAACTGATTTGAAACAAGAGTATGTGACTCGAAACACAAAAGAAAAGAAGGATATAACCTGGTGGTTGTCGACTAGCTCTGATTACCAACTGATGTGAGACGGATCTAGACGAACACCAAGTTGGGATGATTGGCGGAACTTTGACCCTTCTATAATCACGAGCCACGAACTAAGGAGATTCCTTAACCCACGACTAGCAAATTTAGTGAACCAAAAGTATAGATAGAAGAACGCCACAATCAAGGAGACTACTTGACTGATAAGTTCGATGAACAGCTTGAGATTAATTCTCAAGTATTCAAAGGAAATTCTCTTGAGGCAAGAGAGAGTGAATAAACTCACGAATATTTTATAAAATCCGAATTCCCTAATGAATGAAAACCTAGGCTATATATAGCCTTACAAGACAAAACCCTAACTCGGCTAGGCTAGGCCTTTGGCCCGATTCCACTACTCAAATCCACTATCTAATGGTCAGCTTATAATTGATCCAATGAAGGCTTTAAGCTGGCCCAACATAACCCAATAAAAGCTAATTAACCAACTTAAGTTATAGTGAGCCTAGACTCTATAAATCGGATCCAACTCAACATGAGGTCTTGGACCGAATTTATTCCTAGCAAATAAAATAGGAATCTAGAAAATAAACTACTAACTATTACTAAAAGATTCAATCTCTTGCAGCCCAAAACATGGCCCATAAGCGGCCCATATTTCGTATCACTACTAGCATTGGACTAGTGGAAAATCGAGGACAAAGGCCACAACTAGCGTTGGACTAGTGTGGTGACGTGCATTCGTCCATCACATTCATCTATGACTATAGAAAGCAAGTAGACATGCCAATCACCTATAAACACGTAGCACATAACACTTAGCATGCTCGACTAAATGCAAGAGCCTAATAAAGCAAATTAACACGTAGCAACAAAAGCAAGCAATTGATCTAATGAACCTATTACATTTGCTAACTAAAACAAAAGGGGAAGGGGAAAAATGGACAAAAATGCTCTCCAAGCCTTATCTATTACAAGCCAAGAGGTGTACACATACCCCATAAAGAATAACTTAAATAAAAAGCAAAAGTAAAATGAAATAAATGAAAGGTATTAAGGAAAGGCAAGGGAAGCAAGTAGACATGCAATTTTCACTTAGCACGTTGGAACACATATGAGAAATGAAAATTAAGGAGATAGAGATAGAGGTTACCTCCCTTGCAATTGGGCCCCAATGAATTGAAATCACTTATTTGCCCTCAAAAATACAAAGAAAAGGTCAAGGTACCAATTTATTTGGGAAAATTAATGAGAGTAGGTAAACACAAGCTCACTTGAGAATCCATTCAATGTCTACACAATTTAAGATGATTTTGCATCAATTCATTTGACCAACTTACCCTTTTTAGGGTCACCTGGTCGATTTTGAATAAATCGTCAATTCATTTGATCGATTTACCCTTTTTAGGGTCATTCGGCCAATTTTTGAATAAATCATTCATTTGGCCAATTTACCCATTTTTAGGGCAACCGAGCCGATTTTGAATAAATCAAGTTTCGTGCAATTTATTTGATCAATTTACCCTTTTTAGGGTGATCTGATTAATTTTGGAAAAATTAAATTTCATTCAATTCATTTGACCTGTTTCCCTTTTTAGGGTAATCCGGTCGATTTTTCATAAATTGTCAATTTCATTTGACCAATTAGGGTTTCAATGTCAAATTTCAAAATGGAAAACCTAGTCGATTTTGAGAAAAGCATCCATATATTGCATCCAGCCATTTGATCAGTTGGAGTTTTGCCCGTGCTTCACTGAGAAAAGTTGTCAAAACGAATTCCTTCGATAGGAAGCTCGTCAAGGTCAAACCCGTGCGTTTTTGCTAGTTCTTGTATCGATCAAAAGTGGTCAATCTCATTTTGACAAACGTCTCTTCTCATTCCAATGGGCCAAATTTTTCAAATCATTTTTCACTCAATCAAGTGATCGGATTCATCAGGTATTGTATAGTGCCTGCTCTGGAGGATTGCATTCTCATTCTAGGCCTACCCTTGGCATGAAAAGGGTTCCCCCATAGGACATGCATACCGATTTTGCAGTTTTGCCTACTAACTCGGGGTATTTTCTTTTGTTTTCCCCTCCCCTGCATTCATAAAAATATTTCAATAAGACGGAAATATTCTTCTATATCTGATGATAATTTTAATCCAATGAAGTTTGAAGATTACAAGTGTTATTTGATTCTTGGGCGGATCCTACGATGAAAACCCTCTGAGAGATGTTGTAATTGTTTTCCAAAGGAAAATTTTGTATATTTGAAAAAGGAGACAAAAAGTGTATATGTGGAGCTCTTTACAAGTTTCTCTCTTCTCATTTGTATCGTAATTGAATGAGAAATTTTGTTTCAAACTTTTTCAGCAATAAATTTTTTGGACAATCATTGTTTTGTGTATATTTATGTACATTTCATTCTTTATTCTTATTCATTGGAGATTGCATGATGAATTTTAAGAAATAAGACTAAATTGGGATTTTTTCAACCTCCGACCTGAAAATTCACAATAAGAGTGTTCAGAATTAAAAGAGGTCATTCAGAAGGCCCAATGAGATATCTTTTCTCCTTCACTGAACCCCAAAATAAAATCAGTCACATTGATTGATAAATCGCAAATTGGGGCCATCTTTGCTTGAAAATATCCATTGTGTTTAATCGATTCAATCACATCTAAGTGAAGGCAAAAATGTGCATTATCCTTATTCGTTTGGAAAATTTGGAATGATACTTTGAGCATTTGTTTCACTACCTATACAGATTTTTATCACTTGCTCTCCCATTTGAGCCTATGAAAGAATAATTTCGTTTCAAATAAGAGCCCTAATGATCACTACCCTATATTGGAAAATTTTCAAATATCAAATAGGGGAATGGATTTTCAATAACCGTTTCGTTACTTTGGTTGTCATGAGGTGTAAGAATGATGCTTTGGCCGTCGTTTCTACAACCTAAACACTGATCACCCCTTGCATCCCCATTTTGAGCTAAAATTGGTGGTTCTTTTCTAATGCACTCATGATTGTACCCCACATTGGGGAGGGAGATTGGAGAATTTTCAAAAAACAAAAAAAGAGAAAAAAGGGAAAAAGCAAAAATGCTAGAATAAGGAGGGAACTGCAAATTGGGGAAATTTGATTCCACTTGGGTTCCAAGTTTGAAAAAAGAAAAGGAAGGGTTTTTGTCCATGTGAATCGCCTATGTTTCACAAATATGGATGAGCAAGGGTCTTCCTCAGTCAATTAATTCAGATACATGCAAGAAATTTCGCATTAATGAAAGTTTCCTTTCAGAGTTATTGTAAGGAACGGAATACAAGTCGGGCCATCTTCTTTTCCGATCAAGCATCTATCCCTAGTTATCCTTTTTTTGAGCCTTCAGAATAAGATATTTCGTTTGGCAACCCCTGAGAATCGCAAACCCCGCACTGGGGGCGAGTTTGAATTGAAAAGAAAATTTCAAGAAGTGAAGAAGTGAAAAGCAACAAAATCAAAAGCAAAAAAAGGAAGAAAAGAGAACCTCAGTTCAAAAATAAACTGGGGCAAAATTTTGTGGAAGTTCAAAAGAATGGCAAAAAAGGCCGAAAAGTCAAAAGAAAAAGGAAATGAAAGTGAAAAGCCTCAATTGAGCAAAAACTGAGGCAAGTTCTGATTTTACCCTAAAATGGGGTTTGGCGCAACAATGCGATCTCAGATTCTTCAAACCACTTTTGAAATCCGTTTCAAGCCTTAACCTTTCTAAGCACCCCACCTGACCCCAGTACAAAAGCCGAAAGCCCTGACTTCTGTTCTTTGCAATGGCCCTGTCAAGAAAATTTCTGATGTCGGAAATTTTAGCTGTATTTCTGAATTGATTTGGTGTGAGGATGACACTGCTCTTCGTGTGAAACCCCGAGTGGGTATTTCTGGAAAAGAAGGGAAAAGGAAAAAAAATGAGCGAAATGAATGCAAAGAAAGATGCAAAAGATTTGATGTTGAAAGACCCTGTTGGGTGATGATAAAAAGTCAAACCAAGTCCAAGAATCTGGAGTCCAGATGAGGGCGATGTTGAAAAATGCGATCTATCGGTGCAAATCCTTTGAAAGTCTTAACTATCGTTTTCAAGCCAAATTACAAGCTAATAAAGTCCATCGTTGACTTATTCTTTCATGACAATCCAAAGTGAGGATCATGCTCATAAGAAATTCATCAAATCATTGTGATCATAAGGGCATAACCGTTTCCACATGTTTAGCTATCACTTCTGTCCATACGTTACAAGCTAGAAAGCTTGTATGTTGACTAAGTTTTCTTGAAAATAAGGGTAACAAACTCTTTGCTTTCACTAAGATGTGACATTGAATGGATTCTCAAGTGAGCTTGTGTAGCTAATTGAAAAGGTCATGACTTAAGTGCAATTTAAACAAAGCATGGTAGCTAATTGAAGCAAACAAACAATGACGTTGCAAAAATTAAAGCTGCCAAGGACCATATTGATGAAATTATTCAATTGATTGGGTCCTAGTAGCATTAAGGACAAGTCAAGGGGTTGATTTGCAATTTTTAGAAATTATTTCTTCATGCAAAGCATGCAATCCACGAAGAGAAAAAGAAAACAAGCTTCTGCAACGTTTTGGCTATGGAGTTTTTACAATTTCTGCTATGATTCATTACCCACCAAACACATCACCAACAAACATCAACAACCACAAGACATCACCCCTAATCATCAACCAATTCGAGTGACACTTTCATTACAAGACTAAAACAGAAAATCTGGATTGGTGACTACCAGAGATACAAGAAATATCAGCCAAAGAAAGGAATAAGGCGCTGCAATTTTCCAGTTACCCTTAGCTATGCTTTGGGGGGTTCATCAGATGTAAAACACGGCCAAATTTCCAACCAAACAGCAAAGTTATGATCTCAAACATCAAACCAGAAATGATTTGACAGTTCATGCATCTGGTTAGGGACTTATGGAACCAGCATAGACAACATGAGGTGAGCAAACATGAACGCAAAACAGCAACTGTTCTTCATACACTGGGTTATTTGGTGCAAGGCGCAAGTGTGTAAGAAAAATCTGAACCAGGCATTAGGCTTTGATCTTAAGCAGCGAAAAACACAGAAGTTCAATCATCTAAACGTGCGAGCTTTTGGCAAGAAATTTTCTGCAATTTTCTGGTTTCATTACCAAACAAACAAGTCATGCAAAATCATCTTCTAAAATAGCAAAATGTATAACCTTTACTTGAATCTAACATCAGAATTTGCACAAACACAAAAGGAACCACAACCAGAGAGTCATCAAAAATCGACATGAGATAAGAACCAGAGAACATGTCCATCAAACCAAAAGCAAAAACCTCACGGAAATCCTACATTTCAGTCTCGGATTCTCATAAAGAAATTGTATTAATACCCAAGGAAGAGCTTAAGGTTACCTTGAACCATTTTCAAAGTAGAATGATCATGGAAACCCTCCAAGAGGTCGCACTGATTCCAGAAATGAAGTTGCACACTTCGTTGCCGATGTTCCAAGGTTGATGAAGACACCAGTTTGTGACCAGATTTGATGAGCTTCCCGCGGTGTTTTCTTCCAGATGTCTGAACCAAAACTATTCCTTTTCCTTTGTAGATTGAGCAGATTTTAAAATTTTCTTAAAGGAATCAAAGATCGGAAAGATATGAGAGCTCCAAGATGGCCGACAATCAGCCTTTGTCGAGAGAAAAATTGCAGCTTTTCCCTTTTCCTTTCTTTCGGATCTTTTCTCTTTCTCTCTATCTTTCTTCTCCCCGGCAGGCTTTTTTTTTTTTTTTTGATTTGGTCTGAAGCCCTCTTCACCTCCCTCGCTCAAACAGCCGTCAAAAACCTCCTCCTAGCCGCCCACTCTCTTCTCGGTTTTCCTTTTTCCCTAGCCGTCCTCCTTCTCCTTTTTTTTTTGCCCTCCTTGCTCTCCAAGCCAGTCCGTAGCTTCCTTGGGTTTCTTTTCTATGCCTCAGCTCTCTCTATCTCTCGCTCGTCTGCGGCTCTCTCTTTTTTCCTCTCCCCGTTGTCTCCAGATTTTCTTTCAGCTTTTCTACTCAATCCTCAGCAAAGCTGCCTTCTTTTTTCTAGAACCCAGTCACTCCTCCTCTTTTTTTCTTCCCTCTCGGCCGTCAGATATTTCCTCCCTCGTTCTGGTTTTTTCTCTGGTTTTCTACCCTCAACTTTTTCACTCAGCCGTCAACTCTTTCTTCCTCTCCTGCCCTAGTTCTCTCTCGCTCTCTCTTATCTCTCGGCCTCCTGTCCTTTCTAGCCGTCAACCTTTCTCTCGCCCACTTCAGCTTTTTTTCCAAAAGGCTAGCCGCGAGTCCCCTTTCCTCTCCTTGGCTGTGGTTTATTTTCAGCTTTTATATCAAGTTCACAACCCTAAAACCCTGCTCTCAATGGCCAGCAATCAATCTCCTCTCAAAACCTTTTTCTTGGCCATCCGATGGCCTGTGCGACTGTCCTTGCAAGCTGCGTTTCCGCAGCTTGCATGTAAAATATATATATATTTTTTAAAAGTTTAACAAAATTGATAATAATAAAAATAAGTAACAAAAATAACAATTTAAGTAAATCATTTAACAATAATTTAAATCATTTTTCATTTTCATCATTTTTCTCTTTTTTTTTCTTTCAAGAAAACATTGAATTTAAAAAAAACAACTAAATCATATTTTTTGAATGCCTTTCTTTTCCTTTTCTTTTTTCCTCTTTTTTCTTTCCGAGAAATTGTATGCTAAAATTTACAAATAAAAATAATAATATAAAAACTAAAAGACTAAAAACTAAAAGTGAATAAAACTAGCACGACAAATAAAAATTAAATAGTAAATGAAATTTCACTGAAAATTTGGTGTCTACAACATGTGGACATCCCCGGGGAACGCTGAAACCTACGTAGCCATTCTGGGAGGTAAGGCTATTCAAACCCCTTGACAGTACCTCTGCCCCAATAACTAATGTTTTGAAAACCGGACCGGACCGGCCGGTTCGACCGGTTGAACCGCGAACCGGCCATGGCACCGGTCCGGTTCAATGACATTGTTGACTTTGCTAGAAAACCGGTCAAAGACCGGTTGAACCGTGAAAACCGCCGAACCGGATTGAACCGGCGATTTTCCGGTTTTCAGTTTTCCCTCTTTTTTTTTTTTTTTAAGTTTTGCAAAATGCAGCTATCAAGATTCGAACCCAAGACCTTTGTAATAAAAAAACCAATGTATTAACCATTGCACCATCACATCTTATTAGTTTTTTTTGATAAACTTATTTATATAAAGCAAACACTCATATTTCTTTTTTCCATTTTTCTTACAAAATCTCATCCCCTCATGGCTCTTTCTTTTTAATTTTCAACTCTCTCTCTCTCTCTATCCTCTTTTCTTTTGTCACTCCCTTTTTAATCAAACCTTTTTATTTTTAATTTATTGATGTTTTCTGCCATCTTTTAATTTTGTTTTGTCCATTAAATTGAAAAAAGTTAAAAAAATTTTTTTTAACCCAAATTATTTAATGCCACAACCACTCACTTTTATCTTATTTTTTGTTTCTTATCAAGTTTACATTTCTATTTTCGATTTTCTTGACTTCCTTCGAACTCCAAATTTTCTTTTTTAAATTGCAATCTCTAAATCCCAAAACGTAAATTAAAATTTAAGTTCATAATATCTAAATTCTCAGAGACATGAATTTTGTATAATTTCAAAATATTGTGATATTTTGGGGTTGGATTTAGATATAATTGAAATTGAGATGGAATTTATTTGTTTTAACTTATAATTTAAAAAATTTATTTTTAAAAATCCAAGTTATTAAAAAATAGTAAACTTTTCATCATATAAAATATTAAATTAGTCCATTACATGTCTTATTTTGTACATATATATATTCATATAAATTATTTTTTTAAAAATTCATTGAACCGAGGTTGAACCGGTCCGACCGATTGAACCTCGACCCTTTCACTTCACCGGTTCAATTAACGGTCCGATTTTTAAAACATTGCCAATAACAAATAGCGTTGGTGATAGAGGATCACCCTGCCGAAGACCTCTGCTCGATTTAAAGAACCCATACAATGCACCATTAATGATGACGGAGAACCAAACATTAGATACTAGCCTCCACACCATATCAATAAAACGCTCCCCAAAGCCAAATTTGCGTAGCACATTCAACAGGAAACACCAAGAAACCCGATCATAAGCATTGGACATGTCCAATTTTAAAGCTATATTCCCCCCTCTGGCCTTCTTACCCATCCCCATCATAATTTCCTGAGCAAGCAAATAATTTTCAGTGATATTCCTGCCTTTCACGAAACCCGTCTGCTTGGGGGATATAAGCCTCGGCAATATGGTGGCCAACCTAGTGGCCAAAATTCTGGATAAGACTTTGTTAAAAAAGTTACATAGACAAATTGGCCGAAACTGAGAAAAATCCTGGGGGTTAGTCACATTTGGGATCAATACTATAGATGTAGATGTAATAAATCACGGCAACTCTATTGTAGACACCAAATTTTTAATTTAGCTTTATTTATTGTTATTTTTTTTGATTAAATGTTAATTATTATCCTTTTTCTTTTGCTTATTAATCTCATAATTTTATTTTAAGACATTTTTAGCATTAAAATTTGTCGGGAAAGAAAATTATTCGTTTATTATTTAAAAAAAAAGAAGAGAAAAGGGGGGACGAAGCATGCGCGCTGCTTCTTATTAGCATCGTACCAGAAAAAAACAAAGCAACAGAATTGCAGCTGCATTTTTCTAGCTATTTTCCCAAAATTTCCTTGGTTTTTTTTTTAGCTCCATTCGATCATGTTAGTACTACTACACCTGGCTTTAATCCCTATACTAAGAGAGTCATAGGACAAGAGCTAATCTAATGGTTTATCAATCATCCTAAGGGCAAATTATCCATTTGGCCCTTGAACTTTTTGTCTAGGTAAAATTAAGCCCCTTAACTATTTTTGGTCAACTTTGAGCCCTCTGTCGCGCCCCACTTTTCGATTGAGTGAATGTGTGATGGTGTGTGAGTGTGTGTGATATACATGTGAACGTGTGCGGAATGAAAAGTAAAAGGCCATGGGACTTAGAATGCGACGATTTGGCCAAGTGAAGTTCAAAAGGGTTTTGGTATCAAAAAATGGAGTCGCCACTTGGTATAGAGTTAGGGTGTACCAAGTCACCCAAAAATGATTTTTGTTTTTGAATAAAAAAAAGTAAATAAACCCTTTTTGAGAACTTTTGGGTCTGCGTAACCAAAAGAGGGATCGGGGGTCACATTTGACGAAGGGGAAGGCAAGGATAAAAATCCAAGGCACCCCTTCGACCTAGCCAAGGCTAGTTGCGTGACTTAAACCAATTTTCCTAATTTTTCTACCCAAGGTATGTATCGCGTGTTGGATATGTCTATATGAATGCAAAAACCTAGACCTAGGGGGACATGGGGGAAATTTCTCTTCAAAGGTTGAGTGGTGCCAATCACATTAATTGTGAAGCCCAATAATGATCCTTTTGGAGAGGTCACACCTAAACCTAAATGACGTAAAAAATGAGTGGAATGCATGCCATGTGAAAGTGTGAGTTTGTGTGAAGTGGGAAAAATGATAAAAGTAATAAGGTAAGAGTGAAGGTGTGCAAATGTAGATGAAAGTACTCGTGTGCGAGTGAAGATAAAAATGTTCGTGTGCAAGTGAAGATAAACGGGTGTATGTGTGCAAGTGAAGATAAAAAAAAAATGTTCGTGTGCAAGTGAAGATAAAAAAGGTGCATGTGTGCAAATGAGACAAAGGTGAAAGTGTAATGATAGAGTGGATTGAGAATGCATGAGCCTAGGGAATTCATGCATATTGGGTACGGGGAGACCTAAATCGTGACTTGATTTTTCCTTTGATAGAGGGAATATAAGCGTGCTAAGGCTTAGAAAAAGCCACACTCGTCTATATCCCATATTTAAGGGGACTCTCACGCAAATGTACCCTAACTAGCATGAGATGCAAAAAATCCTAAAATGAGGGAAAAGGGGCTCGAGGAGCATGCCAAATGATAAAACTAAGAAAAATGCATGACATGTAGTGAACATGCAAATATGCACTAACAAAAAGGGATGGCCTAATGAGCCACAACTAGCATTGGACTAGTGTGGTGGCGTACATTCATCCATTCCATTCATTCATGGTTATGAAAGCAAGTAGACATGCCAAAACGCTCGTAAACACGTAGCACGTAGCACTTAGCATGCTCGACTAGATGCAAGAGCCTACTAAAGCAATTAAACATGTAGCAACAAAAACAAGCAACCAAGGGGAAGGGGAAATGGACCAGATGCTCTCCGAGCGCTATCTATTACAAGCCAAGAGGTGTACACATACCCCATAAAAGCATAAAAGGGAAAGGGTGAATGGACCAGATGCTCTCCGAGCACTATCTATTACAAGCCAAGAGGTGTACACATACCCCATAAAAACTTAAATAAAAGTAAAAAGCAAGTAAATGCACGCAGGGAGGTAAGGAAAGCGAAGTAGACATGCATGTTCACATAACACGTAGGAGCACGTAGGGTCAAATGAAGTGCAAATGAGGGATAGAGTGTACCTCCCTTGAAGCGACGCCCTAACGTAGTGAAATTACTAATTTACCCTCCAAAATAATAAACAAGTCAAGGTACCACTTAAATTATCGAATAATCACACGAAACAACCATTAAACACAAACAAATGGAAATTGAGCATGAAACGAAAATTAAATATGGAATAGACCATGCATGTGCAAGCAAAACTCGGTCTCAAATAAAAAGCCTCAAGAATCTAAAATGGAGTGCTAAATTGAAATGCTGAGAGTGGAATCTATCGCCATCAAGTGCAAAAAATCACGAAAGGAAGAAATGGAAAATTATTAAAGTTTTAGAAACAAGATTAGCTAAGCAAAATTTAAATCAAACAAAATCAAGACCACCAATGCTTCCAAGCTACCAAACTTTCATGATTTGATCCTAGAATTCTATTAACATTGTCCACAATTCACATGAAAAAACATATCAAGGCCTAATCACACAAAAGAGATCCAATTGCGAAAATTAATCAACCATGCAAGCCCAATCAAAATGTTCAAGGAATTTTAAAAGGTCAAATAGCAAAGAAAAAGTCAAGCCATGGTTCCAATTGCAACTATCCTAGGATCTAATTGCAAGAAATTTGAATGTAATTGGGCCTTAGTAGATCAAGAGGGGATTTGGGGGATCAAAGTTCAATTTGTAGAAATTACTTCATGCATAAGCATGCAATCACGTAGCTTTCTTCTTTAGACAATGCTTCTGCAATCACTTTCACAAACTTGTGAAGCTTTTGGTAAGAAAACTCTAAACGAAATCCATCAAAACATTTCCTACATTCCATTGTTCATTCACAAATTTTCAACTCAATCATTTTTGTTCAGTTTTCATGAACCCCTTGGATAGAAATCAAACCAAGAAATCAAAAAACAAACAGCAAGAATGCAGCAAAGATAGTTGCAAAAACATATGCTCCAACCAGCCCATGAACCGAATGAAACCTTCTCCATTTCTGGTTGCTAAATTTCTGCCAAAGCTTCTCACCAATTACCCAAACAACTCAGACAAACTCCCAGCTCCATATTGATTAGCTTCCATAAGACCGACATCACATACAGCAGTTAATCATGCTAAACAAAAGAGTCAAAACAGAGAAAAGCCACAATCTCCAATTTGTTGCTGCAACTCTGCAGCTCATATCATGAATTTCCAACAAACTTTCAGATTCAAGATACATCAGAAATGATACATATTCATGCTAAAATCCGACCCAAGCAAACCAGAAACAATCGCAAACATTCCTGCATTTCCTAATTGGATCATTGCCGCAGCTTTATCATTTCAGCTAGGATGCCTAACTTGAATGTTTTACTACTGGAAATCGACATCCAACTACACAAATAACAAGGTGATCAAGCTACTGCAATTTCATCATCCGAAAGCAAGAGAAAGGCTGCGGCAAATGGGCCGACAACCGTCATTGCAGCAGACTCCCTTTCATGCGCAAAAACAATCACACCTCATTTGAATTCAGCCAGCAAAAAAAAATCCTCAAGCTATCTTCAAACTTTGCAAACGTAGGGAATTGAGATTTCAACATGAGCATCCGAATATGAAACACACACAAACTGGAAACTTTAACAACCATCCGACATGTGATTTCAAACGCAGAATCGAACGAATCAGCCAAGGAAATGTTATTTTTCTTTTCAAAGTTAACACCTTTACCACTAAACTACAACTTGAGGATGAAATTAACAACAACAAACAGATTTGGAAACCTATCGAACTTGTCATGCAAAAATAATCAACGAAAGGCAGCGACTTTAAGCTATGAAGATAAAAAAAAAAAGGGTTACCGCAAAGCTTCTGTTTCGGCAAAGGTTGGCAGCGGGTATGGAAAAAACTCCAGCAACTCCCGAAGCTCTCCTCACTTCCCTCCTTGGTCTCTTTTGCTTCCCAGATTCCCCCTCCAAACCTCTCCTTTGTTTTTCCCTCTGCTCAGTTTTTCTTCCGCCGTTCACTTCCCTCTTACTCTCGCTCGAACCCCCAGCCGCCCTTCCTTCTTCCTCTGGTTTCTCTTTCCTTTTCCCGTTTCTTTTCGCTCCCCCACGACCTTCTCTAAAGCTCCCTGCTGTCAACTATGCTTAGCTACTTCTCCCCCAAAGCCCGCAGCCTTTCTTTCTTTTCCCTTTGCTGTTTTTTCCTCCCCCTCACCGAGCTCCCCCTTGCGGCTGTCTTCTTTTTTTGTATTTATATGGAGGCCAAAAACAACCCTAAAACTTCGTCCTTTCTGCTGTTTTTGCAACCCAAGTACTCATCCGAGTCTTCACTTTGCAAGTCGCGGCAACTTGCATGCCGCGAATCAATTTCCTTTTTTTTTTTTTTTTTTTTTAACTTAATAAATACAGAAATGATAAAATATAAATAATAATAACAAATTGACAAAAAAACCAGGTAATAATAATAGTAATAATAATGAAAATAATTTAAAAACTAAACAACTAAAAACAACAAAAATGGCCATTTTTCCATCTTTTCACATTTTCTTTTTTCATTTTCATTCATTTTCTTTTCTCAAAATAACTTAATAAAAATAACTAAAGTGCCCAAAGATTGAATTTAAAGAAATAAACATATTTTTGTGAACAAATTTTCCTTTTTCCTTTTTCTCTTTTTTTTCATTTTTCCAATCCAACTAAAGCCTATTTTTTCCTTTTTCTTTAATTTTCTTTAATTTTCTTTTCTCCTTTTTTGTGATTTTTCATTTTCATTTCTCTTTCAAGAAAGCTTTGAATAAAAACAAAATGACTAAAACATATTTTTGATGTCTTCTTTTTCTTTTTTTTTTCTAAAAACTCTACGCTAACTTTAAACTTAAAAGCTAAAACCAAAAATTAAAACTAAAAGTAAACAACGAATGCAAGCAATCTAAAATGAAAATCATGAAATAGATGCCACATAAAATTATTCAAAAATTTGGTGTCTACACCCTCAAACTTGTAAAATTGGGAACCCGTGACACTTTTAGCTAGTTTATCTAGTTTTGCAACCGAAAAGCCAATTCACACGAATGCCAGTGTGTTTTGAAGAAGGGCATTTTTGTCTGCATCTTCTAAGCAAAAAGGGAACAACTCCTCCTTCTTCCCTCCATTTTCCAAACCCACAACCGTATCACTGTTGTATGTTGGATTAGTGTAAAAGTGTGGTTGATTAGTGTAAAAGGACTCATGTAAGCAATAGTGCCGACAGAGGAATTGCAGGGATCCATAGTCTGGGCTAGGATTCTGGAGATGCCGAAGTCGGCGATTTTAACGGCCTTCTTGGAGTTGATGAGGAGATTGGAGGGTTTAATATCCCGGTGAACGATCTTACGCTTGTGGAGATAGGACAAGCCGGAGAGAATCTGGCGCGTGAGATCAGAAAGGGAGGGCTCATGGGGGATGTGGATCCCCGCGAGGGAGCCCTTGTCCATGTACTCGAGGAGGACTTCGATTTCACCATTGTGGTCGTTCATGTCATGGCATCTAACCACGTTGGGGTTGTCGACATTGCGGAGGATCTTGATCTCGCGGCAAATCTGGAGGCGGACGGAGTCATCGAGGTAGCCATAGATGACCTTGAGGGCGTAGAGTTTGCCGGTGGGGCGGTGGAGGACTTTGTAGACAGTGTCGCTGCTACCGCTGCCGCTGCCGATGCGATTGATCCGCTCCAGTTGGGAGAAGTTTAGGGGAGAGGAAAAGCAGGAGGAGGAGGTGGAGGTGGGCGGGAGGGGAAGGGGGACAGCTAACTTGTGGTCTCGCTAGGGAAGCAGAAGAATAAGGTCGGGGCGCCGCCGCGAGGGTTGCGATTTGATGCGGAGGAGGAGGAAGAGGGAGGGGGTAGCCGCGGAGGAGGCGGCTGGTGGCGATGGTTGAATCGGTCGCATGATTAGCTCTCCTCTAGAGGTGTTTGGATCGATTTGACTGACCGACCGACTGATCGATAATCTAACCACCCTCCAAAAACTCTCCACCCAAAAAAAAGGAAAAACTAGCACATTATCAATCAACAAACGAACGGACGGACAAAAGAACGAACACTGCCCCCCCACCCCCAACAAAAGAACGAAGGAGGAGTTGTTTCCTTTTTGCTTAGAAAATACAGACAAAAATGCCCTTCTTTAAAACATACTGGCATTCGTGTGAATCGGTTTTCCAGTTGCAAAATCGGATAAACTGACCAAAAGGATCACGAGTGCCCAATTTTACAAGTTTGAGGGCTCAAAATTGACCAAAAATAGTTAAGGGGCTTAATTTTATCTAGACAAAAAGTTCAAGGGCCAAATGGATAATTTGCCCTCATCCTAAAGATATGAATTCAACCACCACCCTCAGATTTTAGGTTTGGGAATCAGGGTGGCTATAAAAGGGAGAGGATCACAACTGGAAAAGGCAGCAAGGGTTGAGGGATGTGGAGTGACGGCCGAGAAGAAAAAGCAAGGGAGTGACGGCTGAGAGAAAAAAGAGAGAGCAAAAGGTGACGGCTAGGTTTTGGGGAGGAACCACTGTGAGATAGAAGGAGAGAGAGACCGAGAGAACCAGAAAATTGAGAGGAAAAAGGCTGTGAGAGGAGATTGAAGGTGGTTACGGGTAGAAAAAAAATAGAGCAAGAAAAGAGTGTTTCGGCCGTGAGTTTGAGGAGGAAAAAAAGAAAAGAGAGGTTACTGAACGAAGCAAAGAAAAAGGGACCGAGGCTAGAGAGAAAAAGGTTTTTTGCCGTGAAGAGTGAAGTGAATCTGAGAGCTAGCAGTGGAGCTTTGGGGGGGAAGAGGAGAAAACCAAGAGTGGGTAAGGAGAAGAAAAGAAAGGAGGGAACCGAGGAAGAAGGGGGAGGTTACGGCTGAGAAAAAAGAGATTGAGAAGGGGTCGGCTGAAAAATAGAATAGAAAAGAGAGGGTTTCCGGCTGAAGCAAAAGAGAGGAGATTAGGAGGAAAGCTGTGGGATAGAGGAGAAACAGAAGAGAGCTTGGGCAGGAGGAAGTTTTCTGGAGGAGAAAAGGGAAAACTGCAGGGCGACCGCCGTATCAGAGGAATATCAAAGAACTTATCGTCAACATTGGCTGTGGTGGTGGCACTGCCGTTGCTCTTGCTGCTCTCCTTCTACTGCCACTGACTCCATCACCATCACCACCACTACAGCCCCAAGTCACGAAGTCCCTGCTACACCACCACTGTGACGAAATTTCCTTCGCTTCATCTCACGAACCAGCCAATAGTTTAAGGAGTATCTTACGTGGTCAAATCTCACAGGCATTTCCAGGTATTCACAGCCCTTATTCCTGCTTCTTTAAAGCATTTCTTTGAAAAGATTGGACTCCATCCTATGTGTGACTGCCGAACTATTGTTGGGTTATGACTTGGCTGGGGTTATTATATAACTTTGCTCTTCAACTGATGATGTAGTCTGGGGTTTGATGAATTTGATTTACTCAGTGTTGCGATGCCATGGGGAAAGATAAGATGTACAAATAAATTGGATTAGGTTTTCCTTGGGTCATGCATGTCTATTTCTACCTGCATCCCATTGCTTTGTTTGCTACTGCCGTGCATGTTTTTGACCTGGAAATTTTGCTCACCAGAATTGGGGTAGTTGATGTTCTTGCCAGAAGGTTTGTTCGTTGTTAAAATGACATGCCATAGTTTTCTTTCCTTCTTTGGGTTGATTGTGCAATAAATCTGCATGATGAATAGCTGGAAGTTGCTAAACAATGTGAGTTTGAAATTGCAGAACCCAATGAAGAAGATGAAGCTTGCGTAAGCTTGCATGAAATATTTCTAGAAATGTCATTTCAACCCCACAAGTCTCTCTTTATGCTACTAAGGCCCATGAAAATTGCAAAATTAAACAATCTGTCCCTTTAACATGCTATTTCTTTCTTTGATATGACTTAATGTGACTTTTGGATTGGTTTTTAGTGAATTTTATGATGTTTTTGAAGGTTTAACATTTGTTAATAGAATTATGATTTATGATTTGGATTTTTAGCAAAATTTTAGGTATCTTTTTTATCTAATTGTAACAAATAGTTTTTTCATTTATTTTGTGAGAATTTTGGCTTTGGTTTGGGCTGGGTTTCACCTTGAGTCTTTAATTTATTTCCTTTTAGACCCTTAATATTTATAATAATAAGAATAGATCCCTCGAACTTCTTCAATTCTTTCAAATGGGTCTTTGTTTGTTTCAATTTGATGAATATGGGTTGTTTAGTTTATTTGAATGCTTTGAGTGATTAAATTTCGTATTTATTTCCATTTGATGTGGTTATTTGTTAATTAAAATGATGCCTTGACCTTTTCTTTGTTTTTGGAGGATTAACAAGTAATTTCATTTCATTATGGCACCAATCCAAGAGAGATACACTCTGTGAGAACCCGTAAATTTTTTTTTAGGTTTTATTTTATTTAATTGCACACGAATTCTCCATTTTCTTTATTAGGAAAATTTTTTAGATAATTTTATGAGTAAATATAGTTTTTAAATTATTTTTCTAGTATCGGTTAGTTTTTGAGAAATTAAGAGTGTATACCGGATGTGGGACCCGCTAGTGCAGTAAGTGCGGTAAAATTCGGCCAATTAGGTTAAGTTTTGTATATCGGGAGTAATTTACTAGGTGCTAAGAGATAATTAGAGGTTATCGAGATGGATTAGTATTGGAGAGACAAGAGGATAAGTTTAAGCTTAAAAGGTGACAAGTGTCACCATCCTATTCAATCTTGGACTTTGACCATTTAACTTTACCTTTACCATATAACAAAATTGACCCAAAAATCATTCTTATTTCAAGCTTCTTTGGCCGGCTCTCTCTAGGAATAAAAGAAAGGAAACCTTCAACTCTTTTGCTCTCAATCTTGCTCAATCCTGCAATCTAACCGATTAAACTTGAGATTACTCCATAAAAACCCTTAGTTTAGTAGTAGTAAGGTTGTTGGTGAAGTGGTTTGGAAGAAAGTGGTGCTAAGTTGGCTCTTTTCTTGAGGTTGCACGGTGAGTAGTTAAGGAATTCCTTCTTTGGTTTTGATAATGTGAAATTAATGACTTGTGCTAGTCATAGAGTTGGTTTTGTGTAAGATTTTGTGACTTTTGGTAGAGATTGGTGAATTTTTATAATTATTCATGATTTTTCTGATTTTATATGTTTAGTGTTGGGTTAGTCATGGATTGATGGTTTATTATAGTGTAAAATGGAGTTGGTATAGGTGGGAAATGATTGGTTGTGTAAAATCGTTGGTTTGAAGCGAAAATTCCAGATTAGGGTTTCAACTAACCCTGTTCTACCTGGTACTATTTGGATAGGATGAAGGCTGAATTAGCCTTAGATTAAAACATGAAAGTTGTAGGAAATAATGTTTTACAGTTTCCTGAAAAATTTCACCCCAATCTGAGCTCGGTAGCCTGTGAAAAGATGGAAATACCCAGACTGCCATAGGTAAGAGTTTGGTGACAGTGTTGACAGTTCACCCAATCTGACCGTGACCGTTCACCCTGATGCGTACTAAATTAGATTTTGGCCAAAACATGAAAGTTGTAGTGCTGTGTTTTATCTTTCTAATGGCCCTATAAACACCTTAATTGGACTTCAGTAACCTGAGTTATGGTCGTTTAACCAGAATACGGTTAGTTGACCTGTTTGTGCAATTCTGGTTTGGTACATTGGAATTTTGACCAAGCTACACTACGAACTGGACTGAGTGGTCTTCATAAAAATTGTATCCCTTTATCTTAGCTTCGAAACGGTATAAATTTCACCCCAATCCGATAATCCTAGGTCCAGTTGTGTCCAATACGCTAAATAACATCAAATCTACCTTTCGGGTTTCGGGCTTAAACTTCATTTCCGGACTCTCCCTAGTTTGATTTTGCACTTATACGTTATATTTGGTCTTACTCTAGTAGTATGTGGATTCGGTTTATGACTCGTATTCGAGTCTCATTGTGTTTACTTGAATGTTTTAGGGCGTGCCGGTGACCCAAGGCGCTCATTGGACGGAAATTTGTGAAATTCCTTTTGTTTGATTGGTGAGTGTATTACTCACATACTTGTTACTTCATGGCTTCGCTATACTTGAAATCTATGGCTTGAATGCTTGCATGTACTGATGAGCTTGGTTGAGTTAAGGGTGTACTTTATCACTCTTACACTCAATGGCTTATGTGACTGGCTTATGTGACTGTTACTGTATCAATTGAATGTCTTTGAACATACTTGGATTGGTGTCGTTTGGACATGTATCCAACGACTCTTACTGTTTACTCTGAGCTCAACCCAATTGGCGGTCGATTGACTCGAGCCAGCAAGGGCATGGTCGAGGAGATTGATAAGCCGTGGGAACTGTTTCTATGGAATCATTGGGTATGAGACCCTTGATTCCGGTATACTCGAGTATTACCATTGTAAACTGAATGGAGTTCGGGCCCGATAGGGGTATGTGAGGTGGATGAAAATTGGAGAAAGTGGGGTCTACGGTATTGGTTACTTCTTTAAGCGTTGACGGAGGGTCAACGGGGCGAGATCAAGTACGGCAAGCGAGGAAAAGGGCTCTTGAAAGCCGTTCGTATCCTTTTAATGAATTTAAATGTAATGTTAGTTCAGATTACTTGTTGAACGTTTGGACTGAGCAACTTTGTGCTTATGTGAACTTTACTGATCTGCATGAGTGTACCTCATTGGGCGAAAGCTCACTCCATTGCCTTTGTTTTCCTTACAGGGATGTGAATACCTTTTGGAAACTGTGAATTTGAAGCCGAGTTGAGCTAGTTTAATATACTTTTGTATAGCTCCTTGATTGTTGGAAAACCTAAATGTATTTTGTTTTAACACTATCTTTTGAGTTGTAAGTTGGGAACCTTACATGTATAAATATGATTGGCACTGTTCATGTGCGGCTCCGATATTCCATTTTCAATTCATAGTTTTTGTGTGACAGCCCCACCTTTCCCTAAGGCGAACCAAAGAGATTAGCGGACTGCCTACCCAGCTCTCGCCAGGACTAACGGTGCAGTTAAACACGATCTAAAACGTTCCACGAAAATAAAAGCGCGCTCAAACAAGTCAAAATCGCAAAATAGCCAAACGAAAATCAAAACCGTCGATGAATAGTGGGTGCCATGTCATATAACTCGGAAAAACATTTCCAAACCAAATATAACACATAAACAGGGTTAAACAGTGTTATACACATACGTTTGTAATTTACAAAACAAACGAAAGATAATTAGATCAAAATACATTTAGGATTTTTCCAACTATCGAGGAGCTTTACAAAATATATTAAAACTAGCTCAACTCGTGCTTCAAAACATCATAGTCCCCAAAAGTGGTTCCTTGTAAGGAAAATAAAATTTAATGGAGTGAGCTTACGCCCAGTGAGGTACACTCATACATATCAGTAAAATTAACATAAGCAAATAGTTGCTCAGTCCAAACGTTCAACAAGTAATCCGAACTAGCATTACATTTAAATTCAATAAAAGGATACGGACGGCTCTCAAGAGCCCTTATCCTCGCTTGTCGTACTTGATCTCGCCCCGTAGACCCTCCGTCAACGCTTAAAGAAGTAACCAATACCGTGGACCCCACTTCCTCCACTTTCTATCCACCTCACATACCCCTACCGGGCCCGAACTCCAAACAGTGGAAAATTGGCAATATTCGAGTATACCGGAATCGAGAGTCTCATACTACAAGATTCCATATAACAGTCCCCATGGCTCGTCAATTTTCACGACCAAACCCTTGTCGGCTCGATTCAATTGACACCAGTGGGGTTCAGCTCAGTGATAACAGTAATGGCCGTTGGATACACGTCCAAACGACACCAATTCCAATATTGCATATACCATTCAAGTAACACAGTAAACAGTCATATGTAAGACATAAAGGGTGAGAGTGATCAAGTACACCCTCGCTGGAACCAATTTCAACGGTGCAAATAAGCATTCAAGGCATCAATTTCAAGTGTAACAAAGCCACATAGTAACAAGTAAGTGAGTGGTACACTCACCAAGCAAGAAAATAAAATTTCATAAACTTCCGCCCAAAGAGCGTCTTGAATCACCGTCACGCCCTAAAACATTCAAACAAGCACAATGAGACTCGAATACGAGTCATAAACCGAATCCACATACGACCAAAAATAAGGCTCCATTAGAACATATAAATACCAAAGTAAGCTAGGGAAAGTCCGGAAATGAAAGTTAAACCCTAAAGCCCAAAAATAGTTTTGACGTCGTTTAGCGTATTGGACACAACCTGCGCTACGATTATCGGATGGATGTACAATTTATACCACTTTGAAGCTAAGACAGAGGGATACAATGTTGAAGAAGGCCACTGAGTCTAGTTTGTAGTGCAACTAGGTCAAAATTTCAATGTACCAAACCAGAACTGCATAAACAGGTTAGCGAACCGCATTCTGGTTAAATGACCATAACCCAGGTTACCAAAGTCTAATTCAAGTGATTCCAAAGCCATCCGAAAGCTAAGATACCAGGCTATATTTCTTAATAATACATTGACAATCAAATCAGTAGTATTCCCGGTCAAACTAACCAATTACAGAAGCGGATTATCAGTTTCGGACAGAAACAGGGTAGCAGAGGTATTTCGGTCTTTTCATAGGCTACGCTGCTCCGATTGAGCTGAAATTTTGTAGGATACTATAAAATATCATTCTATACAACTTTCATGTTTTAACCCAAGGCTAATTAGGCATATAACTAGAAGAAATAGTACCGGGCATAATGGGGTTAATTGAAACCCTAATTCCGAAATTTCCTTTCAAAGCGGAAATTTTCCGCGAATAGCCACAATTTACACACTATAGCTTCATTCTAGACCATTTCCAACCATCATCTATGGCCACACAATATCAAACATATAAAAACAGAAAATATCATGGATAAATATAAAATTCACCAATTTCTACCCAAAAGTCAAGAAATAACACCTCAAACCATCTCTTTACCTTACATAAGCCACTAATTACACATTATTGAGAAGAAAAGAGAGGTTCCTTAGCTACTCACCTTACCAACTCAAGAAAGGAAGCACTTAGCACCTTGGTCTCCCAAACCACTTCACAAACAACCTTAATACCACTAAACTAAGAGGTTTTATGGAGGAAATCCAAGTTTAATCGGTTGAACTTGAGGATTGAGCAAGATTAGAAGCAAGAAAGTTGGGAGTTTTCTCTTCTTTTCCCCTTGAAGATAGCCGGCCAAGAAGCTTGCAAATGAGGATGATTTTTGGATAATTTTTTGATTTAATTGGTAAAGTAGTGAATAGTAGTCAAAGTCAAGAATTAACCACCAAGTGACACTTGTCACTACCATTAATGCATGGCTATCCTTTTGTCTCTCCAACTCTCATCCATTGGGTATCCTCTAATTATCTCTTAACACCTGCTAAAATAAATCCGGTATCCAACACTTAACCTAACTGATCGAATTTTACCGAACTTTCCGTACTAGCGGGTCCCACGTTCGGTATACGCTCTTAATTTCTCAAAAACTAACAGATACTAGAAAAATCATATAAAAACTATATTTACTCATAAAAATTATCTAGTAAATTTTTCTAATAAAGAAAATGCAGAAAAACATAGAATAAAACCTAGAAAATAAGAACATTTACGGGGTCTCACATTTTGCTTCGTTTGAGCTCGCTAATACCTTCCGGAACGTTTTAGACTGTACATAATCGCGCTAGTAGTCCTGGCGAGAGCTGGACAGGCAGTTTGCTAACCCCTTTGGTACGCCTTAGGGGAAGGTAGGGCTGTCACAGGTGGTATCAGAGCTTAGCTTAGAAATGACCTAGGCAAGTTTGACTTTTGTTCCTTAGGACCTGTATGAGGGAAGTGCTAAGATACCGTTAAGTGTGACTATGCTTACGTTGTCTAAGTTATGAATCTTTTGCTATCCTTGTAGGCCATGGCTGGAGCAAGCGGAGAGGGTGGAGGTGAGCCACCTCAGAGGCGGCCACGAGTCATTGATTATCAGGAGAGGTCGGGAGGCCCGATCCGGCTTTGGTATACCGCTAGTCGGGCTCGTCGTTGTGACCGTTGCCGAAACCACTCCTACGTCGATCATGTGGTCGTGGCGGTGTTAGGCGAAAGGAGGAGACTTAGGCGTGCCGCCGCCAGGGATCACGCGGAGCTACTTAGGCTAATGGGCATCACGAGGATGCAAGCCGACCGGATAGGGGAGCTCCGGGAGGACATAGCTATGGAGCAGGAACGCACTAACGCTCTTAGAGAGCAGTTGAAGGGGGTTAACCATCGTCTTACCAATGTTGTCCGGGAGGTTAGAGACCGTTCCGGCAGTATTATTAATAAGTGTGAAGCGCTGATCCAAGGTGTGATTGGCGCCAATGCGCAGGTGGAGGCTTCTAGTGATGGAACCTCTGATGAGGGGAGCACCCCTAGTTCTAGCCACGGGGGATAGTCGGTGGCCTCGGTAGGGAATTAGGCTAGACCGCTTTTGAACCACTTTTGATTCCATGGGAACTGTAGCTCAGGGAAAGAACCCTTAGCTAGCCATTTTTGTATGTTTGGACTAGCTTTGTATATATAACTTTTGGTGACGCCGTTTTCTCATGGACTTCCTTGTTTGTACTTGACTGACTATGTGACTTGTTTGACACTGATGTGTGATATGTGAATATGTTTTGAATGTACACACCTTTTTGGTTCCTTATTTAAATTTATCGTTTCCTTTAATGTTGTATCTATGTTTTACCCTAGATCGACTAGACTTTATGGAAGGCACTCGTACTGGTCGAGGCCGTGGACGGGGGAGTAGGCAACCCACGTCTGAAAGGGGCACTGGGGAAACCTCGTCTGGACCAAACCCTGAACCTAGGGTTGACCCCAATGTCCAAATAGCTACTACCATGCAGCAAATGACTGATTTGCTAGCCCAAGTGGTGCACCAACAGGGTCAAAACCCTAACCCCAATCCTGGGAATCCCGGTAATCACATGGAGAGCGAGGATAGGGCTCTTGAGAGGTTCCAGAAATTTGCCCCACCAAAGTTTATCTTTGCTGCCCTGCACTACACGGAGGAACGGCAGGTGACTTTTGCTGTCTTCCAGTTGGAAGGGGTGGCCCGTTCCTGTTGGAACGTAATACGAAAAAAGTGGGACCGACAGCAAACGCCCAGGACCTGGGTGAACTTTATGCGGGAGTTCAATGCTAAATTCTTTCCTCCTCTAGTTCAGGAACGAAAGGAGGATGAATTTATCCGGCTTCGTCAAGACCCAGACACGTGGCGAGTACGAGAGCCAATTCACTCGGCTGTCCAAATTTACGCCCGAACTCATCGTGACCGAGCAACGGAGAATACAGCGATTCGTCCAGGGTCTGAACGTGGAGATCCAGAAGGATCTAGCCGTAGCCCAAATTAACGCTTTTAACGATGCAGTAGAGAAGGCGCAACTAGTGGAAAGCGCCAGGCTACAGGTGAGAAACTTCCAAGCTACAAAGCGAGGGTTCCTTGGTAGTAGCTCAGGGCAGGGGGATAAGAGTACCCCTTCCAAGTTTGGACGGGAAACCAGAGGTGGAAGGCAGTCGGGAGTAGCGAGAGGGGCTCAGTCCAGAGGTGGCCAAGCTGGGCGAGGCTAAAGAAAAAATTTCCAGGGGGGCTCATTTTCTGCATCTCGCGGTCCCTGTGGGCATTGTGGGAAGTCAAACCACACAGAAGACAATTGCTGGAGGAAAGAAGGGAAATGTTTACGCTGCAGAAGCGCAGACCACCAACTCGCCACTTGCCCAGTTCTAAAGCAAGATGGAAAGGGAAGCCAACAACCGCCGAGAACCAATTCTGGACCAGCTAAGGGAGAAGGGACTAAACCCAAGGTGCCGGCTTGAGTGTACTCACTAGAGCCACAATAGGTCCCAGACTCTTCCGAGGTCGTAGAAGGTACGATCCCTGTATTTCACCGATTTGCGAAGGTCTTAGTAGATCCCGGTGCCACCCATTCCTTTGTTAACCCTAATTTCATGTGTGATATTGATATCAAACCTGCTAGTTTACCTTATGACCTAGAAATTAGTACCCCCACTGGGGACCATCGTTTGATCACTAGCATTGTTTATAAGGACTGTGAGGTTTGGGTTGGAGAGAGATAATTGCTAGGGAATTTGATAAGCTTATCCATTAAGAGGTACGATGTAATCTTGGGCATGGACTGGTTAGCCAAGTATAATGCTCAATTAGATTGTAAGAAGAAGGTGGTAGAGTTTCGCATTCCTGGGGAGGCGACCTTAAGGTTAGATATAAGGGGAAGGTTAGCCTCATCTGCCTTGATCTCGGGCACTCGGGCTAGAAAACTGCTAAGTAGAGGGGTGCAAGGGTTCTTAGCCTTTCTAATTAATACCCCCATCGATAAATTAAAGGTAGAGGATGTGCCTGTAGTAAAGGAATATCCAGATGTATTCCCGGATGAATTAGTAGCCCAACCTCCAGAGAGAGAGATAGAGTTCAAAATTGACTTGTTACCTGGAACGTTACCTATCTCAAAAACCCCGTATCGGATGGCACCTGCTGAGCTTAGGGAGTTGAAATTACAGTTACAAGACCTTTTGAAATGGGGTTTCATTCACGAGAGTGGGTCTCCCTGGGGAGCCCCTATGTTGTTTGTGAAGAAAAAGGACGGGAGTCTGCGTATGTGCATCGACTACCAGGGGCTGAACAATGTGACGGTTAAAAATAAGTATCCATTGCCCCATATTGATGAGTTATTCGACCAGTTGCAGGGAGCCGTGGTCTTCTCGAAATTAGATCTTTGACAGGGGCATTACCAATTGTTGATTAGGAAAGAATATATCCCGAAAACTGCTTTCAATTCGAGATATGGGCACTACGAATTCGCAGCCATGCCCTTCGAACTAATCAATGCCCCTGCTGCCTTCATGGATCTGATGCATAGGGTTTTTAAGCCCTACCTAGATCGATTTGTCGTTGTCTTTATTGACGACATCTTGGACTACTCCAAGACTCGTGAGGAGCATGAACAGCACCTAAGAATCGTTTTACAAACCCTAAGAGAGCATCAGTTGTATGCCAAATTTAGTAAGTGCAAGTTTTGGCTCGAGAAAATTTCTTTCTTAGGGCACGTAATTTCTCAGGAGGGGATCTCGGTTGACCCAGCAAAGGTAGAGACCCAGCAAAGGTAGAGGCCGTGACGGATTGGAAGAGGCCGGAAAATCCCACGGAGGTCCGTAGTTTCCTAGGATTGGCTGGGTACTATAAGCGTTTCATTAAAGACTTTTTCAGACTGGCCGGTCCATTAACCGATCTGACGAAGAAATATGGTCGTTTTATGTGGGATGCCAAGTGTAAAGCGAGCTTTCGAGAGCTAAAGAAAAGATTAACCATGGCACTGATTCTAGTTTTGCCAAACGGAATAAACGGTTTTACCGTTTCTACCGACGCGTCGCGGGAAGGTCTGGGGTGTGTACTGATGCAAAATCGGAATGTGATATCTTTTGCCTCTAGGAAATTGAAACCCCACGAGCAAAACTACCCAACCCATGATCTGGAGTTAGCTGCAGTTGTTTTCGCTCTGAAAAAGTGGAGACACTATCTATACGGGGTAACCTTCGAGGTTTACTCAGACCATAAGAGCCTTAGATACCTCTTCTCACAAAAGGAGTTGAATATGAGGCAGCGACGGTGGATGGAGTTCCTGGAGGACTACGACTGCACTATCAACTACCATCCCAGGAAAGCCAACGTGGTGGCGGATGCCTTAAGCCGGAAGGCTCAGGTAGCGGGGTTAATGATCAAGGAGTGGGATCTGTTGGAATCCGTTTGTGAGTGGAAGCCCTGTCTTGGGAGTCACAAGGTGGTTTTTGGTAATGTTAAAGTAACATCCACACTACTGGAGCGAGTTAAAGAAGCTCAAAAAGAGGATTCGATGGTGGGGAAATGGGGAGAGAAAGTGAAAAAAGGAGAAATATCGGATTTTAACTTCAGTCCCGATGGGGTTTTGAAATACCGAAATCGAGTAGTGGTGCCAAAAGATGACATGTTAAAGAAGGAGATTTTAGAGGAAGCTCATCGGTCCAAGTATACGATCCATCCGGGTACTAGCAAGATGTACCACGACCTAAAAGGAGCCTATTGGTGGGACAACATGAAGAAGGAAATTGCTCAATACGTGCAAAAATGTCTCATTTGCCAACAAGTTAAAGCGGAGCATCAAAAACCATCGGGCTTGTTACAACCTCTTGAGATACCCGAATAGAAGTGGGAAAACATCACAATGGATTTCGTTTCAGGTTTGTCGCGAACGCAATGAGGACATGATGCCGTTTGGGTAATCGTCGATCGGTTAACCAAATCGGCCCATTTCTTGCCGGTAAGCATGAAGTATTCCATGGACAAACTGACTCAACTATATATGGACGAGATCGTAAGGCTACATGGAGTTCCTGTGAGCATCGTTTCGGATAGAGATCCCCCGCTTTGTATCTAGGTTTTGACAGAAATGATCTGGAGACTTTGGGGACTAAGCTCAACTTAAGCACCACCTATCACCCTCAGACGGATGGGCAATCCGAGCGAACTATCCAGACCCTTGAGGATATGTTAAGAACTTGTATATTAGATTTTGGGGGTAGTTGGAGCCAACACATGACCTTAGTAGAATTTGCCTACAATAATAGTTACCACTCGTCGATCCAAATGGCACCTTACGAAGCGCTTTACGGGAGAAAGTGCCAGTCACCGATCTATTGGGACGAAGTCGGCGAGAGGAAGGTGCTAGATCCAACCACTATTCCCTGGATGGAGGATGCACGAGAAAAATTCAAGTTGATACAACAAAGACTCCAAACAGCTCAAAGCCGACAGAAGAGCTACGCGGACAATCGAAGAAAAGATCTGGAGTTCGAAGTTGGGGATCGTGTTTTCCTTAAGGTCACACCATTACGAAGTGTCATGGTGGGTAGAGGAAAGAAACTTGAACCGAGAAGAAACTTGAACTGAGGTTTATCGGACCTTTCAAGATTCTCCAGAGAGTTGGTAAAGTAGTGTATCGACTTGAACTACCGTCAAGTCTATCCAGAATTCACGACGTCTTCCACGTCCCGATGCTTAAGAAGTATTACCCTGATCCGTCTCATATCTTACAACCAGAGGAAGTCGAGATAGATGAATCCCTCACCTACGAAGAGAAGCCAGTACAGTTGCTTGACCGAAAGGTTAAGGAGCTGAGAAATAAACAAATTCCTTTGGTCAAGATCTTGTGGAGAAATCATGGGATAGAAGAGGCTACCTGGGAGGTGGAAGAAGAAATACAAAAGAAATGCCCAGAACTATTTGAAAGTCAAGGTGAGAAATTTCGAGGGCGAAATTCTTTTAAGGGGGAGAGAGTGTGAGAACCCGTAATTTTCTTTTTAGGTTTTATTTTATTTAATTGCACACGATTTCTCCATTTTCTTTATTAGAAAAATTTTCTAGATAATTTTATGAGTAAATATAGTTTTTAAATTATTTTTCTAGTATCGGTTAGTTTTTGAGAAATTAAGAGTGTATACCGGATGTGGGACCCGCTAGTGCAGTAAGTGCGGTAAAATTCGGCCAATTAGGTTAAGTTTTGTATATCGGGAGTAATTTACTAGGTGTTAACAGATAATTAGAGGTTATCGAGATGGATTAGTATTGGAGAGACAAGAGGATAAGTTTAAGCTTAAAATGTGACAAGTGTCACCATCCTATCAATCTTGGACTTTGACCATTTAACTTTACCTTTACCATATAACAAAATTGACCCAAAAATCATTCTTATTTCAAGTTTCTTAGGCCGACTCTCTCTAGGAAGAAAAGAAAAGAAACCTTCAACTCTTTTGCTCTCAATCTTGCTCAATCCTGCAATCCAACCGATTAAACTTGAGATTACTCCATAAAAACCCTTAGTTTAGTAGTAGTAAGGTTGTTGGTGAAGTGGTTTGGAAGAAAGTGGTGCTAAGTTGGCTCTTTTCTTGAGGTTGCAAGGTGAGTAGTTAAGGAATTCCTTCTTTGGTTTTGATAATGTGAAATTAATGACTTGTGCTAGTCATAGAGTTGGTTTTGTGTAAGATTTTGTGACTTTTGGTAGAGATTGGTGAATTTTTATGATTATTCATGATTTTTCTGATTTTATATGTTTAGTATTGGTTAGTCATGGATTGATTGTTTATTATAGTGTAAAATGGAGTTGGTATAGGTGGGAAATGATTGGTTGTGTAAAATCGTTGGTTTGAAGCGAAAATTCCAGATTAGGGTTTCAACTAACCCTGTTCTTCCTGGTACTATTTGGATAGGATGAAGGCCGAATTATCCTTAGGTTAAAACATGACAGTTGTAGGAAATAATGTTTTATAGTTACCTGTAAAATTTCAGCCCAATCCGAACTCGGTATCCTGTGAAAAGACGGAAATACCCAGACTGCCATAGGTAAGAGTTTGGTGACAGTGTTGACAGTTCACCCAATCTGACCGCGACCGTTCACCCTGATGCGTACTAAATTAGATTTTGTCCAAAACATGAAAGTTGTAGTGCTTTGTTTTAGCTTTCTAATGGCCCTGGAAACACCTTAATTGGACTTCGGTAACCTGAGTTATGGTCATTTAACCAGAATACGGTTAGTTGATCTGTTTGTGCAATTCTGGCTTGGTACATTGGAATTTTGACCAAGATAAACTACGAACGGGACTGAGTAGTCTTGATAAAAATTGTAGCCCTTTATCTTAGATTCGAAACGGTATAAATTTCATTCCAATCGGATAATCGTAGCTCCGGTTATGTCCAATAAGCTAAATAACATCAAATCTGCCTTTCGGGTTTAGGGCTTAAACTTCATTTCCGGACTCTCCCTAGTTTGATTTTGCACTTATACGTTCTATTTGGTCTTCCTCTAGTAGTATGTGGATTCGGTTTATGACTCGTATTCGAGTCTCATTGTGTTTACTTGAATGTTTTAGGGCGTATCGATGACCCAAGGCGCTCATTGGATGGAAATTTGTGAAATTCCTTTTGTTTGATTGGTGAGTGTATTACTCACATACTTGTTACTTCATGGCTTCGCTATACTTGAAATCTATGGCTTGAATGCTTGTGTGTACTGATGAGCTTGGTTGAGTTAAGGGTGTACTTTATCACTCTTACACTCAATGGCTTATGTGACTGACTTATGTGACTGTTACTGTATCAATTGAATGTCTTTGAATATACTTGTATTGGTGTCGTTTGGACATGTATCCAATGACTCATACTGTTTACTCTGAGCTCAACCCCATTGGCGGTCGATTGACTCGAGCTAGCAAGGGCATGGTCGAGGAGATTGATAAGCTGTGGGGACTGTTTCTATGGAATCATTAGGTATGAGACCCTTGATTCCGGTATACTCGAGTACTACCATTGTAAACTGAATGGAGTTCGGGCCCGATAGGGGTATGTGAGGTGGATGAAAATTGGAGAAAGTGGAGTCTACGGTATTGCTTACTTCTTTAAGCGTTGACGGAGGGTCAACGGGGCGAGATCAAGTACGGCAAGCGAGGAAAAGGGCTCTTGAGAGCCGTCCGTATCCTTTTATTGAATTTAAATGTAATGTTAGTTCGGATTACTTGTTGAACGTTTGAACTGAGCAACTTTGTGCTTATGTGAACTTTACTGATCTGCATGAGTGTACCTCATTGGGTGAAAGCTCACTCCATTGCCTTTGTTTTCCTTACAGGAATGTGAATACCTTTTGGAAATTGTGAATTTGAAGCCGAATTGAGCTAGTTTAATATACTTTTGTATAGCTCGGAAAACCTAAATGTGTTTTGTTTCACACTATCTTTTGAGTTGTAAGTTGGGAACCTTACATGTATAAATGTGATTGGCACTGTTCATGTGCGGCTCCGATATTCCGTTTTCATTTCATGGTTTTTGCTTCATTTGAGCGCGCTAATACCTTCCGGAACGTTTTAGACTGTACATAATCGCGCTAGTAGTCCTAGCGAGAGTTGGGTAGGCAGTCCGCTAACCCCTTTGGTACACCTTAGGGGAAGGTGGGGCTGTCACACACTCTACCTCTTATTTTAATTTTTACTTGATCCTATGTGCCCCTATGTGACTTTACTTGATCATTTATTTATTTATTCGCTTCATTTTGTTTTAATTTGTTCAATTTTGATTATTTAAGGGGCATTTAAATGCCAAATTATAATAGTTAGGGGGTTCAAGATATGTATTTAGATAGAACATGTAATAGCTAGGTATTTATTTTATTATTTATTTCATTCCTCCCATTTTAGATTGTAGTTAGGGACCCCAAATGTAATAGTTAGGGCTTTATTTGCTTTATTTGCTTTATGTGTTTTGCATGCTTATGTGTTATCCGCTTTCTTAGGGCCTTGCATCTAGATATCATGATTATGCGTTATGTGTTTATGTGATATTATGTGTTTACTTGTTTTATTATACTTTATATTATTTGTTTAGTTATCATCGATGTGTGACGTCACCACACTAGTCCAACGCTAGTTGTGGTCCATTTTCCGAATCCACACTAGTCTGACGCTAGTTGTGACCCTTTATTCCGACTTGTCTCACTAGTCCAATGCTAGTGAGAAATTGTAGACATCGGCTAGTCCAACGCTAGACCCTTATGCGCCCTTCGAGCGTTAGATCATGATTGTGTGATAAAATCATTTCATCTCATGCATCTTTTTCATTTTTAGGGTTTTTTTACCACTTTTGCATGAATTCCCCTTATACGAATATCCCTTACCCCATGTTCCCCTTATATGTATAGCCCTTATCCCGTATTTCCCCTTATGTGTATATTCTTTACCCCTTTGTATGAAAACATGACATTAGACTTGCATTTCATATAAGCATGAGACCTAGGTTAGTACATTTGCTTGATTAGACTAGGAAAAACCCCTTAAGTATGGGATATGGATGAGTTTGGCTTTCTAGCCTTAGCACACTCGTATTCCCTCTATTAAAGGGGAAATTAAAATCACGAATAGGAGTCCCTCGTACCCATTATGATGCATCCCTTTAGGTCATGTATATTTGTACATTATTTTATTTTCGTATCTTTTCTTAGAATCTCATATTTTTGCATTATTCGTGACCTCTGCAAAAAGTCCCTGTTGGGTATCACAATTAATGTGATTGGCACCAATTAAGTTTCGAAGAGATATTTTGACCCCCGATACCCTCTTAGGTCTAGGGTTTGCATTCATATAGTATGCCCAAATGTGATAAATTCTTAGGTAAAAATAAGAAAATCTTTGACTAAATCACGCAACTAGCCTTTGCTAGGTTGAAAGGGTGCCTTGGATTTTTATCCTTGCCTTCCCTTTTTTCAAATGCGACTCCCGAACACTTTCTCTGATTTTCGTAGACTTAGGAGTCATTTAAAAAGGGTTTTCCATGATTTTATCTAAAAATTCATTTTAGGTGATTTCGTACACCTTAACTCTATACCAAGTGGCGACTTCGATTTTTATTCAAAAACCCTTTTTAAACTATTAATTTGGGCCAAAATCGTCGCATTTCAAACCCCATTTTAGGCCCTTTTCATTTTCTTTAAATCAAAAACATTTCTTTTCTCAAAATTGAATCAAAATCCATTTTCTTTTTAAAAAATGGGGCGCGACATCTGTCTCACAGAAAAAGCTTACAACTGCATTATGTATGTCTTGCGCAAGAATATCCCATGCAAAGGTAAAAAACTTACTCGTGAAGCCGTCTGGACCAGCAGCACTCTCCCCATCCATATTGAAAATAGCGCGCTTTACTTCCTCCAACATCGGGCAAGCCTCTAATAAATCTGTTATTCTTGATTTTGATGATCACAAAAGTACTTTGAAATGTTTATCTAATTCTCTCCAAATATAAAAGTTTTGCTTTTTAGAGAATCAGGTACAAAGGTGTCAAGGAAAGAAAATCAATCAAAAGAAGAAGCAAAAACAGGGCACTCATGTCGGACGTCCGAAAGGAAACTGTCGGACGTCCGAAAGGATGAAGAACATCAAGAAGGAAACTCCTTCGGACGCTCGTGAGGAAGCATCGGACGTCCGGAAGGATCGGACGCACTCTTCGGACGCATATCAATCGCGTTGGACGTCCGAAAAATTTCGCAAAGTTCTGATGACTCTCTGGACGACATTCGGACGCAGATGCTTTCGGACGATAAAATCCCATCGGACGTCCGAACAACAACTTGGTGAGTTTCGGATGATGGGATCGGACGATGATTAATCTGTCGGACGTCTGACAGCCCCAACGGCTAGCTGACTCTTCATCTGCCTTCTATCCGTTGGAAGCATTAATGAAGCCCATTTTTGGTCCCCTTCAAATACAAACGATTCTGAACGAGAAAGGGACTTTTGCACACTTTGTTTACAAGATCTAAAGAGATATTTTAGCTAGAAAATAGTCTCCCAAGCAAGATTTGTTCTCCTAGTTGTGTGAAATTCTTGTAAGCTCTTCTCTTGTGTTTGAAATTTTCAATAGTTTAGCTTTGTTGAGGGTTATCTGAGTGATAGTAAAACTTCCTAGCTTGACTAAGTGAGGCTTGGGGCAAGGAGGAAGTGATCCCTCCATTGTACATTGAGTTGATTATTGTTCATCAAAGAGAAGGTGCTCATCTTTGTGATTGGTCTTCAAGTTTGAGGAAAGCTTGGTAGACAATCGGTTTGATACTCTATCTTATTCTTTTTGTTTAATAAAATTCTTATTGCTTATATATATCCTTATTTCTGATCAACATTGTTCTATTCTTTAAAATTAGTTGATTGATCGCTACTAGAAAAGAAGATAAATTTTTATTAAGTAAAAAGTGCATAAACTCAATTAAGTTTTTAATCAACCTAATTCACCCCCCTCTTAGGTTGTCTTTGGGCCTTACAATTGGTATCAGAGTTTGGTCTCCTAGAGATTAAGCTCAAGCGGCTTGGAGTAAAGATGACAACTAATCATGCCATGTTTGTTGAGGGGCAATCTGTCACTAGGCCTCCCATGTTTAATGGTTCTAATTATGTTAGTTGGAAAGAAAGAATGATTATCTTTTTGCAATCCATTGATATTGAGTTATGGTTTATTGTGAATGAAGGACCGCATGATGCTAACATTCTTGATGCAGATACAGGTTTGTTTCGGCCTAAAACAATAGCTGAGTTGAATGCTCAAGATGGAACCAATCTCACTTTGAATGCCAAAGCCATGAATGTTCTTTATAGTGCCTTAGACTCAAATGAATCGATTAGAGTAAAAGGATGTAAATCTGCTAAAGAAATGTGGGATAAGCTAAAAGAAATTCATGAGGGTAGTGACAACGTGAGAGAACAGAAAAAGTCTATCTTGGTCACAAAGTATGAATCATTTAAAATAGAACCCCTTGAGGATATTGACAAAATGTATTGCAGGTTCAATGACTTGATCAAAGATCTCGAGGTGTTAGGCAAAGAGTACACCTTGGGAGAGAAAAACAGGAAAATTCTCAATGCGTTGGGCAAAGAATGGGAAAGTAAAGTGACTGCAATAGAGGAGGCTAAGGATTTGAATTCTGTGCCTATTGAATCTCTCATTAACTCACTAACCTCCTATGAGTTGAAGTTGAAAACTAAAGTGCAGGAGGAAGAGGACGCGAGAGCAAAGAGAAACATAGCTCTAAAAGCAGCTCAAGGTGAAGATGATCCAACTCAGTTGGATGATGAAGACTCGGATGGTGATGACAACGATCTTGCTCTCATCACAAAAAGCTTCAAGAGAATCTTGAATAAAAGGAAGTTTAGAAGGGGAGGACCTAGCAATCAATTCCAGAATCAGTCTTCAAACGCAAGGAACAAAGGAAAACAAGAATTCAACAAGAAACAATTGGACAAATGCTACGAATGTGGACAGCCTGGACACTACGCAAACGAATGCTCCCTGAAGAAAAAGAAAGATGGAAAAGCTGATCGAAAGCCAAGGTTCAACAACTTCCAGATTACATGGAATGAATGTAACTCCGAAGGCGAAGTTGAAGAAGAAGAAGAATCAGCTCAAATGGCCTTCATGGCTATTGGAGATAATGAGGTAACTTCCATACACTCTCAATCTGATAGTGATGATGAAAATGATGATGATCTTGAATCCTTTGTTGAAAAATTGCATAATGCCTTGAAGGAATCTTGTGATAAAAACAAGCAGCTAAAACAGAAAATTGTCTTTCTCATTCAAGAAAATGCAAGTCTTTTTCAACAAAATAAACAACTAAAAGCTGACAATGAGTGTCTTGTAAGAGCCAGATTTGATGTTCAAAATGAACTTGATAGAAAGTGTAGACACCAAATTTTTAGTGCATTTTTGTTAGTTACTTTTAGTCTATTATTTTTATTTTTATTTTTATTTTTTTAAGTCATTTTAGCATAGAATTTATCGAAAAAAAATCATTCACAAAAATATGTTTTAGTTATTTTAGATTCAAGTTCATTGTTATTTAATTAAAAAAAAGAAAGAAAAGAAAAAGAAAAAAGGAAAATCAAAAAAAAAAAGACGTGTCTAGCATTTCATTTTTTTTCTTTTCTTTCTCTTTCTTTTTATGCCTAGTTTTGCTCCTGTAGACACCAAATTTTTAAATATTTTTTTTATCCTAATTTTATTTTTATTTTTTAGTAATAATTCTTATCTATTATTTTAATTCCATAATTTTAGTTCTTAAACTTTTAACATTTGTATAGCATTTCAGTATTTTTAGATTATCATTATCTATTATCTATTATTTTAGTTTTTATTTTTTCATTCATTTCTTTTTGTTGTTTATTAATCGAAAAAAGGGAAAAAATCATTAATCAAGTACAAGTAAAATCTTAGTTTTTTGTTTTATCTTTCGTTACTGATTTTATGCATTTTTATTTAAGTTTAAATTGTCTTTTTGTATTGTTGTTTAATTAGAAAAAAAAAAGGGGGAAAAAAGAGCCGCACATGCATGCGGCATGAAAAGACTTTCACAGGAGATAGCTGCTGGATTCTTGGCTCTCAATGGATCGGATGGCTGGGAATTATGGTAACAACCAACCCTCATCCTCACCTTTGAGGTGAGGGTTTAGAGGGTAGGGCTCCCATATAAAAGCAAAAAGAAACGGCAGGAAGGGGGAGGTTTTTTGACGGCGAGGGTATTGAGAGAAAGGAAGAAACCAGAGAACTGGGTTGGGGGCTGAGAGTTTTGGGACGACTGGAGGTGAGCTAGGGTATGAGAAAACCTGAGAGGAGAAATAGCAAGAGAGAGACGGCGGATAAAATCTGGGGGGCGGACTTGTGACGCCCCGAAAAGAATGAGTGTGAGAACCCGAAAATTTTCTAATTTTCTAGGGTTTATTTTATTTAATCGCCCGCCTTTTCTACATTTTATTTATTAGAAAAATTCCCCAGATAAAGTTTATGAGCAAAGATAGTTTTAAAATGATTTTTCTAGTATCGGTTAGTTTTTGAGAAATTAAGAGCGTATTTTGAACGTGGGACCCGCAAGTGCGGTAAATGCATTATATTTTTGACAACTTGTTGGAATTATGTATTAAGTGATATTATTTTACAAAGTGTTAAGATATTTGTATTGGAGAGACAAAAAGATAAGTTTTAAACCTAAAGGTGACAAGTGTCACCATAAGATTTAGTTTTGAGTTTGACTACTATTCATAACTTTACCATTTAAGTAAAATTGGCCAAAAATCTCTTCATTTCTTACCTCTCTTGGCCGAATTTCTTGCTCAAAGAAAGAAAGAAAAGCTCTCAATTTTCTAGTCTCCAATCTTGCCCAATCTTTCAATTAAACCGATTAATCTTCCAATTACTCCATAAAACCTCTTAGTTTGGTGGAGTTGAGCTTGGTTGTGAAGTTGTTTGGAAAGCTAAGGTGACTAATTGCTCTATCTCTTGTATTGCTAAGGTGAGTTGTGAAGAACCACTTTCCTTCCTCTAATGATGTTCAATTCATGATTGGTGGTGGTATAAGATGCACTTTTATGGATTATATCTTGATTTTTGGTTGAATTCGTGAAGTTTTATAATTATTGGGGATTTTTCTGTTTTAATATGAACATGATTGTGTGGCTATCTATGATGATTGGAAATGGTATATAATGATTCTGGAAGGTGGGAAAAGTGGACAATTGCAATCAATTTCTGTTTTGGAAGAAATTTCAGAAAATTAGGTTTTGTGAAGGAACATTCTGCCCGAATTTTTAGCTCCTAGTTAGAGGCCGAATTGGCCTTGGATTAAAACATGAAAGTTGTAGGGAATGATATTTTAGAGGTGCCTGAAAAATTTCTGGTCAATCGAAATAGTGTAGAATGAGAAAAGTCGAAATTACCCTTGCTGTTCTGGTTTTACCCGAATGTAAGAATTGCGCCTGTAATTGGTTGTTTTGGCTGGATTTTCTTCCGAATTGGTTGTTGAGGCCTTCTGATGAAATGTAATCCTGTTTCTTAGATTTCAGCTGGTTTTGGAATTTCTAGATTTGGACTTAGGTAGCCTGATTTATGATGTTTCCGCTAGAATGTGTTCTGTGAATCTGTTTTTGTGATTCTGGTATGGTATCTTGCATTTTTGACCTGGTTACACTCGAAACTGGGTTGAGTGACCTTCTGTAATATTGTAGCCCTGTCTTTTTTCTTCGAAACGGTGGGTCTTGTACCTTCATCCGACAATCGTAGCGCCTTTGGTACCATTACAGCAAAATGACATCAAAACTGTTTTTCTGGTTTTGAGCTTAACTTTCATTTCCGGACTTTTCCCTAGCTTGACTTGTACTAGTACTACTTGGAGCTTGCTGAATGGCTATTGGATGAACTTGTTGTTGTGTGTGTACCTTTGGGATGGAATGAGGAAATAATGAAGCCATGATGGCTGGAAAAGTTAGCAAATTCAAGGGAAGTGCTGTCCGAACTTTGAAGGGATTTGTTTGCATTGAGTTTGTGATCTAAGACTTGAATTTGAGCAAGGCAATGTTATATGCTGGATGATTTCTGAGCCGTGGAGGTGAGTGACCCCAAACTATTGTTAAAGCTTCTTATGAAATGATTCTTGCATTATTTACTCGACTGCATCTCATGCATGCTTGCATGTGAATTCATGATATGATTTTGGCTTCAATGAGTTCTTGGGGAGTCTTGTGCTGGACACCAACGTCTCCACCTCTGTTTACTTGGAGCAAATGGCTCCGGAGCTCAAAAAGGGGCTCCCTCTTAATGTTAATGTTAATGTGAATGTTAAATGTTCTATTTGAGCGTTGGGTGTTCAAGTGCTATGACTTCACTGGCTCACGAGAGCAATAAACGGACATTTGATCTCTGACTCATGACATCATCGAAATGATCGAAATGCAACATTGTGAAATATATTTGATTTCGGATTTTACTGGTTACTCGCTGAGCTTCAAGCTCACCCCAAAAATATTTTATTCCCCTCCACAGGGCTCGTGGCGAAGGAAGGCTTGTTGTGATTTTATTGTTGTGGAATTCCTCTGGTATAAGAATTGGGATCATGGATCAGAGTGGCGCAGCGGAAGCGTGGGACGCTTCGCTCTTGATATGTAATTATTGGAGAATGTGACGACCCCACTTCTCCCAAGGGCGAACCCAAGGGTATCGGCGGGCCGCCTGCCTAGCTCGCGCCAGGACTCAAAACCTAAAGTTCGAAAGAGCACTAAATACAATATATACAATCCCAAAAGAGTTAGAATTACATTCTCCAAAAGTATCGAGTCAAACCACCATAACAAAAACAAACATCCTAACTGTTCAACTATTACAAGCCAATCTAACTATACTTGTATACGAGCCAAAAGTCCCCGCGTCGGCCCCTGCTAAGGAAAACAAAAGAAATGGGGTAAGCTATATGCTTAGTAAGTAAACAGGGGCGAAAGCATAAATTTCACATAACAGTTACACAATAAGAGTAAAGCAAAAGCAGAAAAGTAACATCACATAATAAGGATACAGGTGGCTCCAAAGCCAACTCATATGCCATGCGTGATCTCCTGCCGACACTCCGTCGACTGCAAATAATAGTCCGTAGAACTTCACTTGTACACCCACCGACACCTTATCACCCTCACTGGCCAGTCACCTCACAAACTTGCCCGGGCGAACGAAATCACAAACTTGAGCTTGAGTCACAAGCTCGGGTCACAAACTTGGTCACCTTCTCGGTGAACCGGATTCACAAAATTGGTTCATAACATGAACCTACAAACTTGGTGACCTCAGACTAAGTTGGACTGCCTTCGACCAAGCCCTAACCGGCTCGAATAGTCCAACCAGGTCAAGAGTTCGCCCCAAACTCACAAACTTCACAAAATTATTCAAAATCACAAACTTCACAAACTTTATTCGAAAGTCGCCCCGAGCCACAAGCTCAAGGGTTTTGGTTCCAAAAGGTTCATATACATATGCCAAGTACAATTATACATTCAAATTAGGGTTTAGGTCGAGTGCGATAAAGTACACCCTCGCCTAAGTACCCTTTTCACATATCTCAAACACATAGCAAAGAAAACACACCAAACTGGCCTGAATACTTACTCAGAAACTGAAATAGCAAAAGTACGAAGTCGGATCGAAATGAACAGCTAGTAGTGGGCCCCACCAGTTCCGCCCAGCTCAGTCTACACAGGTCCAAATGCCGAAATTCCAAAAGCATAAGTTAGCTAAGACATCCAGCTACATTTCCTCAGAAGATACCAACTTCAAAATCCAAACCAATTCCAGTCAAAACAGGCAATTACTATCGCAGTTCGGACATTCTGTGCACCAAAAACAGCAACAGTAAAAACGGCATAACTCACTCTACACTAGTCCAATTGCCCTGAAATTTTTCAGGCACACTAAACTCATCAATACCTACAACTTTCATGTTTTGAGCAAAGTCCAATTCGGCCTCTAGCTATGACCTAAAATTTCGGACAGAATAGGGGTTCAAGAACCCTAACTTTTCACATTTCATTCCAATTCCAAAATTGGTTGCATTTAACAACAATCCACACCTACTAGAGCCAAAGCCCCTTATTACAAACCATCATACTAGTCCAAAACATCAAAATCATATGAAACCAGAAAATTCATCATAAAATGGAAAACTTCACCAAAACTCTTCAAATCAAGAAATAAATCACATTTTCCAACACTCAAGCCACTTCTAAGCATAATATAACCATCATTAGGTGTAGGGGAAAGGTTGAAGCATCACTCACCTAATAACAAGAGAGAGGAAGATGATGGACACCTTAGCTCTTCCAAAAAGCTTCAATAAACCAACCAATATCACCAAAAGGAAAGATTATATGGAGTAAAACTAACTTAAACTCTTGATTTGGTGGATTTTGGTCCAATTGGAAGCTTGAAAGTTGAAGAATTTCCTTCTTCTTTGAGAGAGAAAGGGCCGGCCAACACAAGGAAGAAAATGGTGATTTTTGAGCAATTTTTGGATATTTAATCTTTGGGTCAAAAAAGTCAAGAAAGTAAATAGTAATTCTTAAGTCTTCTCCAATGAAATGGTGACACTTGTCACCACCATTAATGCATTCCTATCCTTTCTTTTCTCTCTCACATCAATCATATCTCACTCTCTACTTATCTCTTAACACCCGATAAATTTTACACAGTATCCGGAATTTAACCTAATTGGCCGAATTTTTCCGAACTTTTCGCACTCGTGGGTCCCACGTCCGATATATGTTCTTAATTTCTCAAAAACTAACTAATACTAGAAAAATCATCTAAAAACTATATTTACTCATAAAAATTATCTGGGGAATTTTCTAATAAAGAAAATGTAGAAAAAACGGGTTTTCAATCTTAACCGGAACTTAGGGTTTAAATCGTAATTCCTACTTAGGGTTTTCGAAATACACCCAAAACCAAACGTTACCGCCAAATTAATGAATATATCAACGTAGTACGAACTGGGGCCTCATAGAGAATTTGATGTATATTTGAGATTTATCTCGTACTTTATTTGAGGACTGTAGTGAACGACTGAGTCCCGGCGAGAGCTGGGCAGGCGGCCCGCCGAACCCTCTGGTTCGCCTTAGGGGGAGGTGGGGCTGTCACAGTTGGTATCAGAGCTTAGGCTTCAGATCTCTGTAGTGTATCCTAGGCTTGAAGTTTAGGATGTCGGACTGTGGGTTTGGTTTGAATATTAGTGATTCTTGTGGGATGTCTCGACTTGATTTGGTACAAGATGGAATGTCGAGGACGACATTCTTTTAAGGAGGGGAGGTTGTGACTGTGAGAACCCGTATTTTCCCTAATAATTTTCCTAGGGTTTTTCCCCTTTAATTGCATGTTTTCTGCATTTTCTGGCTTAGGAAAATTTTCTTGGTGGATTTTATGGGTAAGTACAGTTTTTAGATGTTTTTTCTAGCATTGGGTAGTTTTTGAAAAATTACGGATAGATTATGGACGTGGGCCCCACTAGTGTGAAAAGTTCGGAAAAATTCGGCCAATAAGATTAAGTTCCGGATACTGAGTGAAATATTTACGGTGTTTAAGAGATAAGAATGAGGAGGTGATTGTGATTGATGTGAGAGAGACTTAAGGATTTAGAAATGCATTTAATAGAGTGCCAGCTGGCACTTTCATTGGTTTGGACTTTTTTGACTTTTTACCCTTTAAGTTAAAATATCTCAAAAAATGACTAAAAATCACCATTTTTCACTCCTTTGGTGGCCTGACTCTCTTAAGGCTTCAAGAAGGAGAAGATTTCTTCCATTTTCAAGCTTCCATTTGCTCAATCTTCCAAACCAATATGCATTCAACTAGTTTTCTACTTCCATAAAAGTCTCTCCATTTTGGTGCTAGTGAGTGTTTTGGTGAAGTTTTTTGGGAGAAGCTAAGGTGTTTTCTAAACTCCTCTCTCTTGTTTACTAGGTAAGTGATGGATTTACACTTCCTCTTACACCTAATGATGTTTAATTTGTGCCTAATGGTGGCTATAGTGTTGAGAATTGTGGTTTATTTCTTGGTTTGGAATGAATTGGTGAAGTTTTTATTTTTTTGAGGAATTTTCTGGTTTAATGTGACCATGGTGTTGTGGTTATTTATGATGGTTGGTAATGAGGGGTTATGACTCTAGTAGGTGTGTATGATAGGAAATTGCAACCAATTTTGGGTTTGGATTGAAATGTGAAAAGTTAGGGTTTCATAACCCCCTTTTCTGTCCGGTTTTGGATCATATGGTTATAGGCCGAATTGGCCTTTTCTTAAAACATGAAAGTTGTAGGTATTGATGTGTTTGAGGTGCCTGTAAAATTTCAGGCCAATTGGAGTGGTGTAGAATGAGATATGTCGATTTTACTGTTGCTGTTCTGGGTTGATCAGAATGTGCGAACTGCGCTTGTAATCGTCTGTTTTGACTGGAATTGTTTTGGATTTGGATGTTGGTGTCTTCTGATGAAATGTAGCTTGATGTCTTAGATACCGCATTCCTTTGGAATTTCTGCATTTGGACCTGTATAGACTGAGTTGTACTGATTACAGCATAGTGTGATTTGCAAACCTGCAATTACGATTCTGGTTTGGTATTCTGCATATTTGACCTAGTTGTGCTAGGATTTGGACTGAGTGGCCTTCTACATTGTTGTAGCCCTGTCTTTTATCTTCGAGATGTTTGGTCTTACACCCTCATCCGATAAGCGTAGAGCATTTTGTGCCATTACCGCAAAAGGAGGACGAAAACTGTTTTTTTGTTGAGGTCAAGTTAGTGCATTGCTGAAATTTCTGGTTTGCTATTATGCTTATATATGCATATGAAACCCTATTGGGGTTGTGATTGGCATGGCTTTATGACTCGTTATCGAGTCTCATTGCACTTGTTTGCATGTTCTAGGAAGTGACGGTGGTGCACGACGTTCGTTTAACGACGGTGCTTGAAACATCACCTACTTGAGTGGTGAGTATACTACTCACTTGAATGTTACAATGTGGCTTTGCTATATGTGATTTTGATGCCTTGAAGGTTTATTTGGCTATTGGAATTGATTGAGTTGAGGGTGTACTTGACCGCCCTCACCCCTTGTGATACCGTTAATGACTGATTACCGTTTTACTGAAATACTGCACTTGCTATATGAGATATTGAATTTCATTCATGGAAAACTGATTTGGTGTCGTTTGGACGAATATCCAACGGCCTTACTGTATTACTGAGCTCAACCCCGTAGGTAGTCAATTGAATCGAGCCGGCGAGGGCTTGGTCGTGAAAATTGACATGCCACGGGGATTGTACTGGGGAATCTTGTAGTAATGAGACTCTTGGTTCCGGTATACTCGAGTATTACCAAAAGCTACTGATTGGAGTGCGGGCCCGGTTGGGGTATGTTTGGTGGAAGGAATGGGAGTGAAGTGGGTTCTACGGTTGGTACTCATAAACGTTGACGGAGAGTCAATGAGATTGGATCAAGAATATAAGCGTGGAAATGGGCTCTTGAGAGCCGTCCGTATCCTTTTACCGATTTGTTTTGCTTCTTATTTGTCTACTTGAAATGAACGGTTATGCTTAAGTGATCTTTGTTGATTATGTGATAGTTGCTCACTGAGCTTTAGCTCACTCCGTTCCATTTGTTTTCCTTACAGGAAAATGATCACTTTTGGAAGATCATACTTGTTGG
>NW_020864821.1:0-30010 GCF_003713205.1 Coffea eugenioides
CTTGCTCTTAGGAAGATGCCTTGAGGGATGATATGTTTGATTTGGTTGGATGATCATGTAATATAGCATGGATTCTTGGATTGCTCGATGGTTTGATTTTACCCCTTTACTAGCTTGCAAGATTATGGCTTTGTTGGTTAATATTGACTTGCTTTGTTGGTTGTTTTGGTGGCATGAAAAGTGAGTTATAATGCTTGAATCTTGGTGGAAAAATTTAGTTTTGGCACCTTCCTTGTTGAACGAAAATTGCAAGAGAAATTTCAGTTTTCAAGGCCACTAGTTGGCCGAATATTGAGGCTAAAAATTTCAGTTTTGAGCCCCCCTCTTTGGACGAAAATGGTGCTGAAAATTTCTGGTTTTAGTGACCTTCTTTGTAGCTTAAAATCTGAGCCAAAAACTGGTTTTTGGTGAAGCCTCATGGCCGAAAGTTTGAGCAGAAAATTTCAGTTTTTGGAGTCTCTTCTTGAGCTAAAATCTTGCTAAAACGATGGCTTTAGATGTACCTTGATCGGAGCAATTAAGCTAGCTTTAAACGAAAGGAAAAGAGAAAGGTTTCACAAGTAGGTTTGCTGGAATTTTTGTGTTTCAGGTTTCAAAAATCAGCTTTCGAAACACTATTGTATCTTGGTGTAGAAAAATCTAAATTTAGTTCCATTTTTCGCATTTGAAACTAGACTTGAAGGTCTTTCTGTGGTATAAATTTCAGAGGTTAATTCGATTCCTATGAATTTTGATAAATTTTCAAAATTCACTGAAATTCAAGACTGCTTTGCCCTGTTTTTACTGAAGCAGCAATTTAGAACTAAAATTTGACTAGTTTCTGATTTGAATCTGATAAAAGTGTCTTAGAGTTTTAGTTCATTGAGTCTATTTTCCAACGGTATAAGATTTGCAATTTTTGGACTTAGGGAACTCAAGTTATGATTTTTCAAAAAACGTTACAAAAACTGAAATTCTCCTTATAAAGTGACAAAAGCTCAAAAGTGGTTTGGAAACATTTTTTGGGTTCAAACCTAACTTTTTTTATTATTTGCACCCCATTTCATACTTGGGAAATGGATTTTGCCGAGCACATGTGATTTCTCTTGACTTGGATCGGAAAGCTTGATTGTTTGGAAGTTGGCCAAGTTTCAAGCGAAACTAGTTGGTTTTCTTTGGTTCCGAAATAAGATTTTTCACCTCTTAGTCTTATGCCCTCGATTTCCGTGAAAATGAACCATAAATTGAGCGTTTTAACTAGAGTAATTCTTGGGAATTTCACTAACTCCATATTTGAAACTTGGATCTTTTAACTCCAATATTTACTATGAAATAAGTGACGCTTTTGATGTATTTTGACTTTGTAAGTTTAGAAAACGTGAACGTTCACTTATATTCTAAAATTTGGGCATAGCATTAGAAATTTTAAGATATGAAAACATTTTTTTCCCTTCCTCGATTTTCATGCCAAAAATTAAGCGTTGTACTCCTCTTTTGAAATCTAAAGTCCTTGCCACAACTTGACTCGAAAATGGAACTTTTGATTCCTCCTTGAGTATTATTTCAGTGATTAAGTGAGAAAGTTTCTCTTTTAATTTGACTTGAACTTGAGGCTCTTGAGTGTGGGTAGCAAGAGATTTTTTTTTTATTAGCCTTGGTCAAATACTTAGGTAACCGTGATTTTGCATGTCTCAGGTGATCACATGGATACCGAGGAGCTCGTTTGACCTCTTACTTTTGCTCTCATTTTGCTCTTAACTTTGGTGAGTGTCAAGTGCATGCTTCATGTTACTTTGAGTGAAATGATACTTGTACAAGTGTTATGTGATTCTTGTGATTTGTAAACTTGTTAAGGCGAGGGTGTACTTTATCGCCCCTCGTCCTCTCCCTCTCCAATACTCGCTACTTGTTATATGAATTTGTGTGACTTGCACTTGTATTCGAACATGCTTTTAACTCGTGAGCACTGAGCGGCAACATGTACCACACCCTAATCGGGTGGGAGGTACCTCTCATCCCGACTCAGTGCTATGATCGATTCTAAGTCAATTAGAGTGTTGTCTTTTCGACCAATTATACTTGTGGGGACGCCTCAGCCCAGTGGCTAACCGGTAATTCGAGCTGACAAGGGCTTGGTCGAGAAGTTTGGTGAACCTTGGGAAATTTTATAGGTTGATCTTTTGAGATCTTGTTTAGCATACTCGAATAGTATTGCCATCTTGTGCTTGTTTGGTTCCGAATCTGAGAGGGTGATATGGTGGATGGAGGAAGTAAGTGGAGCTCTACGGACATGTTGCTACTTGAGTTGACGGAGGGTCAACCAAAGATGGTTTGAACCGGCCGTGACGTGGGGATAGCTCCTGAGAGCTCCTGTATCCTTTCTACTTATGTTTTACTTCCTACTCTCTCACTTATATGAAATTCATGTTAAATCGCTTTTAAGTGTGTTATTTAATTTGGTTCGTGCTACTTGCTTGCTTGTTTGATTTTCTTAGCCTCATTGAACGTTGGCTCACCCTAAGTTGTTATTTCTTAACAGGTTTTGAAAGTGGAAGTTGGGAAACTCTAGATTAGTGGTTTTTGATTGAAACTAGTAAACCTCTTGTATGACATTTGAGATAATTGAAGTATAAATTTTGTTATATTTGGGATTTTGGATTATAGTAGTAGATGGTATCTTTAGAAGAATTTTGGTTTGTATATTCGAAATATTCCTTTAATCCTAAGTCTATGGTTGACTTGTGGATCTCTATTAAGATAGAATGAGTGCATGAGTCCCGACGAGAGTTGGGTAGATGCCCCGCTGATACCCTAGGGCTCGCCCTAGGGAGAGGTGGGGGTGTCACATTGGATCGAAATATTAGAAACTAATTTGATAAACTAAAATACTATCAAGTAACAAAACTATATCTTTCCTTTATTATTTAAATATCAAAACATGGCATGCTTGGTAGGTCATAATATAAAGATGGGGTATAGAAAGGTCTTTGTACACTAAACTGAATTGTTGCAACAATCAAATTGAGTGTGTTTGGATTGCATAGTTTTGAAATAAAATAATTTACTTCACAAATTTCAAACACCATTTTATTTTTCCAATCACCTTTTATCTCACATACATCACATCACAAAAAGTGATACAGTAATTATCTCGAATAAATTATCCAAATAAACTCCTATCCAAACAAACCCTATAATGTTATTAAACTCGGATAGTGACTCGGCTAAATTATTGAATTAGAGGTCAACTAGTTGAATCGATTGGACCGTTCTTAAAAACCCACTAATGTCAACATGATATCATAATTATTTTATATTTTTATAAGTTTCAGAAATATTGATATTAAGTGCTTGGTTATATTCGATCAATCATAGAAAATGTTCCAAAAATATTAAAGTTGCAATCAAATATATACCTAATAATTATATATATATGTAAATTCATGGATAAAATATGTCCATTCTCCAAAATTACTTGAAAAACTAAATTAAAACAAATTAATGCAAGTTGGAATCACTGATGCTAAATTGATAAGAAACAACGTAGGGATGAAACACATTTTGATTTAGGGATCATTCAGGAAAGTAAATGATTTTGGAATTTACACTAAGTGGATAGCATTTTTTTTATTCCTATTAATAAATGAAAGTGTTGCAATTTAGATAAATCAAATTATGTTTGGGAAAAAGAAGAAGAAAAGTTTGAGAATCAGGTCAACCAATCGAACCAAATCACTAATTTAGTCGATTTTTTATGGTTTTGACTGATTTTTGACTAAAATAATTTTGTGCTGCAAACCAATTTGAAAAAAAAGTCGGTTCATGATCAAACCAGTCGAATCAATCGGTTCAGTCCATGTCTAACAACATTGGCAGCAACAATGGAACCACAAAGAGAGGCAATTGCACAAGGAAATTTGATGCGGTGATTTGACCAAAAAAAAGGCTAATTTCACATTGCATTCTTCGACTATATCCAAATTCTCACTCTAGTTCGTAAACCTCAAAACGAGACATTTTAGTTCCAAAAATATAAAAATTGTCCCACTTAATTAAAATCATTGATAGAAATGAGATATATTTTATATTTAGATGGGACGAATGTTATACTTTAGTGACTAAAGTAAAACGAAACTTTATACTTTAGAGATTAAAATAGGATAGATTTTATATTTTAGAAACTAAAATATGACAGACTTTATACTTTAGGAACTAAAGAATCACATTTTGAAATGTAGGGACTTTATACTTTAAAGATACAATTTTATATTTTATGGACTAAAGTATTTTATTTTAAATTTGTCAAAAAAGGTATCATATTATACAGTTGAGAGATGTAAAATGAAATTAGCCTGCAAAATATTTTTTTATATATCTGTTGAAATCTATCCAATCTTGACAGTTAATCCTCCGACACGATTTCTTTTGTTTCGCCTCATACGCGTGGTAGACAAGGCGGGGAACCCTGGTGCGATAGAGCAATAGCGTGTGAAATGATAAGAAATGAGTTAAGACTGCAAGAGCGGGAACAATTAATGAGAAAAGCTGTGGCGGACAGTAAGATGTTGAGAATTTGAGTGGTTAGAAAAGTAGCCATTCTGGCACAAAATCCGCCAAAGATTCTTTGGTAGACCTATCGTTTCCGTCCTTTCTATTGTGGGCATATCTTTCTTTCTAGAATCTAATTCCGAAATAAACCGGCAGTCATCAATTAGCAACAGGCTTAGATATGTTAAGTAGTACTAATAGACTAGTCTAGAGAGTTTGTCAAACATTTCTCTCGAATTGACTATTAGCCTACAATACGTTTGGGTTGTAATTCTTTAAGAGTTTTTATAAATATATATATATACATATATATGTTAAAGTACTTTTTAGAAATGTGATGTGTGAGATGAAAGTAAAGTGATCGAAAAATATAATAAAAAAAAAGAGTAAATCTTATATACACTGACAGTGTATACACTATTATCATTGGATTCATCTATGTTTTCAGAACCGGACCGGATATCGACTCGGCCGAAGTCAGGGGTCAGGGGTCAATGGGTTCGACCGGGGGTCGATAGGGGTCGAACCGGATGACGTCATAAATAAAAATTATTTAAAAATTAAAATATTATATATAAAATATCTAATAATATGTTAATATTAATAAAGGTATATTCATATATATTTGATGTTTCAAATATATTTAATAAGAAAATACAAAGAAATTAGAACAATCAAGTTGCAATTTATGTTATTTAATAAATATTAACAAGTTTAGAATTAAAATTATGAATTTAATTGAAAAATAACATCAAATTTTAGGACAATATTTATAAAGTATGAAATATTTGAGGTATATTAATAAGTTTTAACAATTTAGGGGGCCAAAACATAATATTGAAAAGATTGAGTTTTTTTTTAAAAAAATGTCCATTGAACCAGAAAAACCGGTTTTTTCCCGGTCAAATCCGGTTTTTGACCGGCTTTGACCGGGCTTTAAATTTCCGGTTTTTTACCATGACTCGGACCGGACACTTGGCCGGTTCCCGGTTCGACCGGCCGGTCCGATCCGAGTTTCAAAACAGAGGGATTCATGACACGTGTACAAAAGTTGAATTTCAAATTCAAATTTTGTATAGTTATCATTCATCCAACGCTGACAGTGTAATTATAAAAAATAATCTTACGAAAGTCCACAAAATTTTTCTGCAAAAAATGTAATCCAAACCCACAAAATTTCTTCTCCCTTGCACATTTTAAGGGCTAATCTCCCCTAAATTTCATCACATATTGGAGCTGCAATTACGTCTTGAATTTCACCTCCAACCCAGCTCAATTATAATACTTATTGTGGGGATTTCATTATATAGAGTTGGTCACTGAGTAGCATTCTAGCAGCTTATCCCAAAAACAAAAAACGCATTCTAATAAAATTTGTTGGGTCAAAACTACACCATTTTAATGTATTTTTTCTCAAATGAAAAGAAAGAGAATGGAAAACAGAAGAAAAACTTCCTTTTGGATTTTAGTTTAGAAGTCAAATACGCTTGTCTTAAATGGATTTTACTCCAATCTGCAACAAGGAGTATGACCAATATGTTGCGTAGGCTTGAATTTTCATGACAATAAAATGAACAGTTTGACTAACGGGTGCCCATTTAAGGGGTGCAAAAGAATATGAGTGCATGTATTTATTTACATGGTAATTTAGATATGATTTAGATATTTTAACAAGTGACAAGTAAGTACCCCTTAGAAAAATCTTGAAATGAATATATGCTATATATTCAATTAGCTTATTTGTTAATTGTCAATCTATAGCTTGAAAAGAAACACGCAGTTTTACTGATTTGACTGAAAAGTTTCCTTGTTTTATTGTGTATCTTTTCTTTTCTTTTTTCACTCTGAATTATGGGCCTTATGGCTACATATTTTCTTTTTTCAAGAAAGAGGCACATCAATGTGAAACTGTGAAGCTTTAACGATAGAACTATTTGTGCTCCGGCCTTCAAGATGGCTTTTGTATCTTCTAAAACTTCACTTCATTAAAAACAGATCCTAAATCATTTTTTACCAGAAAAACAAAAAAGAAATGCTAAGAGGACGTATTAATGATGTATAGTAAAATGGTAAAGCCTAATGGTTCAATGGATCAGGAAAATCTTGCTAGTGTCAAATTAAGTAGGTTAATTAACTTTGAGAGTTGGAAAGGGAACATCTCAGTCTCTCGTGCAATGCCTTCACCCCTGAATGCAAACTCTCAAATCAAAGAAGAATGTAAAAGTCACTGGTGTCAATTGTGGGACAATTTAGTTACAACATGTGCATTCACTAACAATATCATCCCGTGTTTTGCTGCAAGAGTACGAATCAATTACCGCATGATAATACGTCCACCATCTCAATAACAGAGTCGGTTTTTAGAATTCAATTTTTTACAGGGACATGTAACAGTTTTAGTGAATTTACATATGTGTACTTTGAGTTGAAATTATTCTCTTGTTAAATGTGCATTGAAAGTTTTAAACGATAAAATTGTAAGGTATGTATTGATTTAAAATGGTGACTTTTATATTAGAATATAAAAATATGAAAATATCAAAAGAAGATTGCTATTCTCTCTCTACCTCTACTTTTCTCCAATTTCTCTCTACTTCTCTTCTTCTCATAAGGCCTTCCTCTTGATCTCCTTCTTATAGATTTCGTTTTATTTTATTTTTTTAATAAAGTTTCTCTTAAAATTTCTTAGTGAGAGTTTTCTATTTCTCCTATGGTTCCTAATGAAAATTTCCTATTTCTCCTAGGGATTCTCTAAGATTAAAAACAACCTAAAAGGGGCGTGAATTAGTTTTTTACAAATGAAATAAATAGTTGCAAATATTCACCCAATTTTGACTATCCAAAATGGCCTAAGTGATCACACACTTAAGCAAATGGAATGTGATAAAGATAAAATAAGGAAATCACACAATTGATCAAATAAGAGAATGATAAAGTAAAAAGAAAGCAAACCAAATGAATTGGTATTCTCAATGGCACTTTCTTTAGCTCCCAAACTTCACCAATCATGGAGCTCAATCAAGTACTTCTTCCAATGGTTGGTAACACAAATCAACTTGTACAAAGAAGGGTTCACCCCTTACTCACACTAAGTTCTCAACTCTAGTTGAATCAAGGGATTTTACAACTCTCCCTAGTTAACCCTTTCTAAACTACAATTAAATGCTTATCCTAACAATGAAGAACACTTATATAATTGAGACTTACCTTCTCCAAAATTTTAGATCTTCTCAATAAGAAATCTCACAAATCCAAGAACTTTTTCCATACCTATACAATATTCAAGTTGTTTTTTTTTTATCACAAAATCACTCTTGAAAGCATATATCTCATGTAGGCAAAAGTCTTTCTTATTTTTAGACTTAAGGGTATTTATAAGTAGTTAAATTTTGCCCCAAAATTCTCTTCAATATTCAAAAAAATAGCTGTTGAAACTATTGGATGTTCAATGGTTTGTTGTGCGTCCAATACAGGTCTCGAGAGGTTTCTTTGTTAAAGCTTTCAGATGGCCGATAGATGCCTTTTTGCGTCCGATACGAATTTCAGAAAGTTTTGCTACTTGTTTCAAACAGTTCCAACGGTCGATACTATTGTCTTGCATCTGATGCCCTATTTCTTCTTCTTTTGGACGTTCTATCCTGTAGTGCGACGTCTGAGAGTTGTGTTCAATAATGATTGTAGGTTCTGTACAGTTTGCCTTCGGACGCTTGATCCATCATTGTGCATCTGATAGATATCTATAACCCATATTTTCTTCTTGATTTCATTCCTTTTCTTTTCTAATGAATCAAGTACCCGTTGTAACAAATTTCTCATATAAAAGTATTAGTTCAAATCATCATTTTGATTTGTGAATCATCAAAAGTAATGATTGATCAATCTAAGTCTTCATATTCCTAGTGAGAATTTTCTTTTTTTTTTCTTATTTTATTAATAAATCTGAATTTATTTTAGATTTGGTCATTAGATCTGAATTTTTTGTGGTCCTTGAGTCTATCTTGACAGATCTCATCATCATTGTTGAAGATTAAAGCCGTTGAAATTTTTCATTATAAAAGAATTTGAAATTTTTTCGTATTTTTATACCTGTTAAAAAAATTTTCAGATATATTGTACATATTATATTATAGATTTATTATTTTTAATATATGTTTAACCTACAATTAGGACAGTGATGTAAATCAAATTGTGTGGAACAATATTCAACAATCCTTTAATGAAACTTGCCTTTTATTTAAAAAAAAAATGAAACATGATATTAATAATCAGATAAGAAGGCATACTAACGAATCATTCTTATTTAGTGAGTTTTTTAACAAAGGATAGTTCATTATTATTATTTGAAGTATTGTAATATGTTAATAATTTTTAACAAAAAGCAACACTTATGATACCTTGATCAAATCTCCTTGCACCCTCCCCACATCTTAAGTATCATCCCTATTTTGTTGGGAAAAAATAAAAAAGAAACACTTATGATATCTTACCCTATTGCTTGATGGGAATAAACCCGACTTTGTTGTATAACACACTAGATCTAGAGATGGACACACAAACATCTGGTGCATTGGTACATTAGTAATGAATTACCGTCAAAAGTACTAATGAGTCATTCCTTATTTAGTAGATGTTACAAAGTGCATTGGTGCATTGTTATTATTGTTCGATGCTAATTTATTATTAACTTTCTACAAACAGCAATACTTGTGATATTCTATGACCCTACTAAGTTGTACAAAGGACTATGTAGATCAAATACTTACATCGACACACTATATGAATCTTTGTAATTATACGACACGAAATTTGAACTTTCAACTTATAGATAGGTTTAGGATGTTTGAACTTTTTGGCAACTAACCCGTTATTTTACAAATTTTTTCTTTTGTAGTAAAAATAAAAATATGAGAGATTTAGAAAGCAAGAAAAGGGAAAAAAGAATATGAACGCAGAACCTCAATCAGTGGCTACCTTAAATTACCTTAAATTATTTGAATAGTAAATTTGTACGTGACATCGACAGTGACGAAACTTTGGAAAGTCCAATCATGGAAGTGAGGTGTACCTCTGCCAAAAGGTTATGGGGTCCACTTATGACTCATTGTATGTATCAAGACATGTGTAGCATGGCGTGTGATGCTCAAAAAGTTAAGTTTGTCGTTTTATGTGATTTAAAGATCCCAACTCAAGACCCGCCGCTATCTGTCACGTGTCGCCCATGACGTGCTTGCCTTTCTAAGGGGCCGCCCTTGACTTTGACCGGGCTTCCTTGGCTCCCTCGGCTGATCCCTCGCAACCTTCGCGCACTTTATTTGCTTTCCTTTTTCTTTTGGAATTTTTAACATTTTCTTTGCTTTGCTGTGTAAAACTCCTACAATTCTATAAAGTTACTTTTGATATGAGAGATTTGATAAAAATTTAAAATTCTCTCATATTTCCTTAATTATTTAAAAAGATTTAAAATTGTAATTTATCAAATTGATGAATTATAAATTAATACCTCTGAATCAATTTAAACAACTAATTTGATTTGGGTGGATTTCAAAATTAAAATCCGTCATTAAATTCTTCAATCCAAACGAAGCCTAAAGGCTTTCTCGACTACAATGTGATAGTTTGCATATTGATTAGGTTAAGACTGATAATCATCTTGTATCCCAGTCAGAGAGGCAATATACAGGAGAGCTGCAATAGGGGATCCAGTGTGCAAAGGCTGTGGAGAGGAACAAGAAACAATAGAGCACACCCTATTGCAATGTCCCCTAGCACAAGAGATTTGGAAAGTAGCTCCATTAATATGGGATGGAGCTAAAGATCAGATAGGAAACTTCCAAAGATGGTGAATCAGAATCACAGAGGCTAGGAAAAGGCAAGAAGGAAAAAGCCATATGGGTCTTACGGCTAATATATTATGGCATATTTGGAAGGAAAGGAACAAGAGAGAATTTGAGAACCATGTCAGCTATCAACCGTGCAGTGTTATTCAAAAAGCACACAAAGAATGGTTGGAACTAGAGGAGCTAGTTTCTAAGAATATTGATCAGAGCACAATAGAAACAATGCCAACACTGGAGGAGGACAGTCATGCACAAGAAGACCAAGATCTCATAAATCTAAGAGTGGCAACAAGAAGCTTATTGAGACCTGCATTGCTGGGAATTGGAGTTTCTGTTAGAAGGATGACAAATGAGGCTACGGAATTGTGGGCTTTAAAAGACAGAAGCTCGGGGGATAAGAATATTGATGCTGCTTCAGCAGTCAAACTGGTTTTATGTAAAGCAGTGGAAAGAAGATGGTGCAACATCAGAATCCAAATTCACAGCAAGGACCTGCTGAAGCAAATCAAGAATGGTAAGTCCCCTGGATGCAGAATGACAACAATCCTTGAGGATATTCTAAGTTTAAAGTCATTGTTTTGAATGTGCTCTTTTTGCTTAGCTAGTAATGATGATAATGATCTTAGTGCTAATGTTAGCTCATATGCCTTAAGCATTTTGATGGATGAGGAAATTATATTTCCTCCGTGTCATTGAACACGAGTTGTACAGATTTTCGGGCCTTTGCTCGAAGTGTATTTTCTCCTTATAGATCAATGCAAGTACGCTAACGTTTCGAAAAAAAAAAGATAATCATCTTGTATGCCAAAAAAAGGACTAATTTCGCTTTGTTCCTCAAATTTGTACCACTTTTTCACTTTGTACTCTATATTTCAATTTTGGACACTTTACACGTTAAACCATCATTTTGAATAATTTACACTCTAAACTTTCAAGTTTGTCACATTTACATCCAATTAATGACAATGTTATCAAAATTAACGAAATAAATGACAATGCAAATTAATAACAATGTATCATTCTACTCTAATAGCGATCCCTTGGCTCCTTTTGACTGTTTTGAACACATTGTCAATGATTTATATGGTCTAAATCACTAATATTATTAGCAAAATTAATGAGATAAAAGATGGTGCAAATTAATAATAATATGTTTTTTTGTTCTAGTTGTGTACATTGGCTCCTTTTGATTACTTTCAGCGAATTATCATTAATTTATAGGGTCCTCTGTACCATCAATTTTGGTGACATTGTGATGGGACTTAAATGTGACAAACTTGAGAGTATATGGTACAAAGTATCTAAATTTAAAAATTTAGGGTACAAAGTGTTTAACACTAAAATTTAGGGTGCAAAGTAAAAATTTGATTCAAGTTAAGTGGTGCAAAGTGAAAGTGGTATAATTTTTGGGATTGCAAAGTAGAGTTAGTCCAAAAAATATTACTCTAGCTCAAGTTTTAATGTCACAATTAAAGTGACAAAATCACCCCTTCAAAAATTCAATTTGTGATAGTATAATAGTATTTGATTTGATAAGACAGTGATAATTTTGGCGCTATACCACAATATTGTCTGTAGCTATCATCAAATTTGTATTTTGGCAAAAGCACAAGCTACGCATGTGGAGTATTTTTTTTTTCTTTTTAAGTATGTTCATTAGAAACTTTTTCTTGGATATGTATATTAACTACGAAATAATATCTATCGTATACATAAAACGAGGGACTCCTCAGGATATTACGTTATTTTGTGCTTTGTCAGTTTTATCCTTATCATAAAGGGTAAAACCATTCTCTAACAAAACAACGAATAAAAAATCAACTGCAACTCCTAGCTCTTCATATTTCACGTTTTATACATTTTATATGCATCCACAACCTTTCCATGTTTGCCCATTAATTCTGACATTCTTTTTAGTATTACACACAATATGTTTTTCCACTTTTAGCACTTTATTTTTTATAATAACAATTATTATAATTTTTAATTTATTGAGTGTGTATTGATCCCTGGTGAATAATAAAGTAATTACAAATTGAACATGCCTATCCACGTGTCCCAACCAGTCGGTACAGAGCTCTCGCCCTTGCTCGCCTTCCCCTATTAAGGAAAACAAAACTAAAGGGATGAGCTAAAAGCTCAGTGAGGTTTCGAACATAGAATCAAGTCATAAATCAAACGATAAGTCAAGAAACAGTTACAACATTTACAATAAACCATACATGAAAAGGATACGTTCATTCGTTCATTCGTTCGTTCGTTCGTTCTCCTGTCATTCCCCTTTCCTTCATTCGTTTGAAAATGCATTTTTCATTTATCAATAAAACCCTCGTTCGTTCGTTCGTTCGTTCATTTCATTCAACCCTTCCTGGGTATTGGCCAGGCTCCACCAACCTACAAGGTAATACTCGAGTATACCAAACGTTCACCCAGGTCACCAAATCGCCCGACCGAGTCCGCTACTTGATCAAGTAGTAGTCGATCGGTAACAAGAGGCAGGGCCCAGTTCAGCCAAAAGGCTTACATTCATGCACAAGTACATTCCAATCATTCAATCTTTGAAAATTTCACATTTATTTAGGTCGAGTGCGATAAAGTACACACTCGCCTAGAAAACTCGTTTTGGAAATCATAGAAAGCACTTAACACGTTATCAAACAATAATACAAGTCATGAAGTCAAGAAAATACAACAAACAAGGAACACTCACCTAATTATGCAAAATAACGTCCAAAATATCCTTCCAGATATGACCCTCAGTCACCGAGAAAATCTATGATTTAACGAGAAAGAATATTACAATTCATCGAGCAAACAAGTAAGTGAAATCAAAGAAAAACCGGCAAATGATAAGTAAAATGCATAAAGACGCCTTTATAGTGAAAAGGGGATATTTGGATCGGAAGACGGAAATAACCAGGGTTTGATAAACCAAATGCAAAACGAACTCAAACGGGTTATAAAATGTCCGGCGGAAAACACTTGGACCAAAGACAACTCGGACTCCAACGAGATAGGCTAAAAATATTGTTTTCGGAATCGTTTAGATAGTTCAAAATCAACTCATACCCAAGAAGCTAGTAATATAAAATGGAAAACCGGTCATGGTATTGGCCAAACAAAAGTATTCAAGCTCAAATCGAAACTTAGCCCTCGAGCAAAAATTTGGGCAGCACGCCCTTTGTATTTACCTATTTTCTAGCCATTTATGGCTTCATTATTTTCCTCATTCAAACCCAAAGGTACACACACAACAATCTAAGTTCAATAGCCGTTCAATAGGCTCAAAGTCATTCAAGTACAAAATTTAGCTAGGAAAATGACCGGAAATGAAAGTCAAGCCCTAAAATATTCAAATAAGCACAATAAGACTCGATTACAAGTCATAAACCAATTCCACATACTACCAAAATAGGGCTCCATAAGAATGTATAAGCACTAGAGTAAACCAGGGAAATCCGGAAATGGACTTAAGCTCTAAACCATAAAAATAGTTTTTGACATCATTTTGCGGTTTTGGCACCATTGGCACTACGATTATCGGATGGAGGTGCAAGATACACCCTTTCGAAGCTAAGAGATAGTGCTACAATGTTGAAGAAGGCTACCCAGTCCATTTTCTAGTGCAATCAGGTCAAAACTTCAATATACTAACCAGAACCGCAAAAACAGGTTCACCAACCGCATTCTGGTTCAAACATCATAAGTCAGGCTACCTAAGTCCAAATCAAGTGATTCCAAAGCCATACGAAAGCTACGATATAAGGTTACAATTCTTAAGAAGACATCAACAACCAAATCAGAAGCATTCCCAATCAAATTAGCCAATCACAGAAGCAATTCTCAAGTTCGGGTAGAAACAGGGCAGCAGGGGTATTTCAGTCTTTTCACAGGCTACGTTGCTCCGATTGAGCTGAAATTTTGTAGAAAACTATAAAGAATCATTCTATACAACTTTCATGTTTTAACCTAAGGCTAATTTGGCCTCTAACCTAGTCGAATAGTACCAGGTAGAACAGTTCTCAAAGAAACCCTAATCTGGAATTTTTGCTTCAAACCAGAAATTTTCCACTAATCCTTACAATTATCATACCAAAGCTTCATTCTAACCCATACTAGACCATCATACATGGCCAATCAACATTAAACATATAAAAACAGAAAAATTATGCATAAAATCAAAAATTCATCAAACACCACCAAAAGTCATGAAAACCTCCACAAAATCACCTAACTAACCTTCACAAGTCATGAATTTACCATTATTGGAAACAAACAATGAATATTTACACACCATACCTTGATAACTCACAAAAGGTAGTAGCTTAAGTCTCTTGCTTCCAAAACAACTCCACCAACTTCCTCAATCCTACCTAGCTAGAGGTTTGTATGGAATAATTTCAAGTTTGGATGGTTGGATTGCAAGATTTGTGCAAGAAATGGAAGTTGAAGGTTGAAGCCTTCTTTCTTTTCTCTCACTATGGAATTCGGCCAAGGAGCTTGTGAAGAAGATGAATTTTGGGTCAATTTTTGGTGATTTAGTAAAGGTGATAAAATGGTCAAAGTCCACCCTTTAGTAAGAAAGTGACACTTATCACCTTTTTAACTTAGAGTTATCCTTTTGTCTCTCCACTCTCATCCATATAACAACCTTTAATTATCTCTTAACACCTGATAAAATAAATCTGGTATCCAAAACTTAACCTAACTGGCCGAATTTTTCCGAACTTTCCGCACTAGCGGGTCCTACGTCCGGTATACGCTCTTAATTTCTCAAAAATTAATCGATACTAGAAAATCATCTAAAAAAGAATATTTACTCATCAAAATTATCTAGAAATGTTCCTAATAAAGAAAATGCAGAAAATATGCCATTAAATAGAATAAAACCCAGAAAATGAGAAAATTACGGGGTCTCACACCCTCTCCCCCTTAAAAAAATTTCGCCCTCGAAATTTTACCTTCATTTGCCTCAAACGAGTCCGGAACTGTTTGGGTGCCTAATGCATAAGCTTTTGCTGGCCCACTAGTTCGGTTTCCTCTTTCATTTGCTTGTTTTGTTTTAGCTCCCTCCAGTTGCGGAATACTACCTCCGCGTGACTGTCTCCTCGGACAGTTGCTAACTTGGTGCTCACCACTCCCACAAATCAAGCACTTCCGCCCTTTCCGCCAACAATCGTTCTCGGTATGATTGGCCTTTCCGCAATAGCCACAAGTCAAGTAGGAAGCCATTTTTTGGCTTTCTGGAGAAATCTCCCCATATCCGATTTGGCTTCCTTTGGTAGATCTTTCATTTCCCGCCCCTACTGTCCATGGCGGGTAGGACAAAAAGTTCACTTTCTACATTTTAGAAGGTGCTATTGATTCACTAGGAGGTTCTTCAATCACACTACCAACTGCACCTCTTTTCCGAGTTTGGGAGGCTTTTACTTGTGCCTTTGCATTCTCGATTCGTTGAGCCTTCTCAAGGGCCTCCGTAAAAGTACTCACTTGCGCCGTGGCTAACGCCTCTTGGATGTCCAAATTCAGTCCCTGTATAAACCGTCTTACTCTTCGCCGTTCAGTGGCTACCAGTTCGGAAGCAAACTTGGATAATCTTGTAAATTTTGTTTCATATTCGGCCACACTTAACGTTCCCTGGCGTAACCCAATAAACTCCTCCTCCCTCCTTTCTTGGACTAAAGGTGGGAGGTGCTTCTCGTTAAATTCTCTTATGAAGTTCGCCCATGTCCAGATGGTCTGTTCTCTTTCCCACTTTGCTCTAATTACGTTCCACCATAATCGGGCCGGCCCCTCAAATTGAAATACTGCAAAGTTCACTTGCCTTTGCTTAGTGTAGTTTAGGGCTGTGAAGATATTAACCATGGTTTCTATCCATTGTTCAGCCACGTCCGGATCGGGCCCTCCAAGGAATTTTTCCGGAGCAAACTTCTGGAACCTTTCAAGAGCCTTATCCTTGCCCATCTCAGAGTTCCGATTTTGGTTTACGGGTATTTGGCCTTATTGATCCACCAGTCTTGCCAAGATATCCGTCATTTGTTGCATTGCCGTTGCCATTTGGTCTCCAGTCGCAGCTCTTGATCCCTGCCCTTGCTCGGCTGACGTTTCCCTTTCTCCTCTTGATTCCGGGGTCCGCTCAGTTCCCCGGTCTCGATCACGTCCACGACTACGTCTCCCGTCCATAGATATGTTTTTCCCTCTCTCTTTTCTTTTCTTTTCCCCAGAAGGTATTTTAGTGAATAAACACAGTAAATTAACTAAGCACCAATTCCAGTATACCAAATATACAAGTAAACATATACGCACATAACACGCCATATCAAGGAGGCAGATAATCAAATACACAAATACATATCACAAATACATATCAAGTTTGACAGATAATCATATACACGAATTCACATGCTAACGTCATGTAGTAGCCATATTTGGGTGCATCAAAAGAAAACGGATACGTTGTCCCATACCCTGTTAACCCCGTCCGGTCTCTCACGTCACTTACAATCCAAACTAGATGTCCATTGACCTCTTGTGCACCTTCTAGCCAGACAAAACCTGTTCATGTCCCAAAATGCAAATCTCAAATACTGGCCATCGCCTCAACTCTAAAGTACTCAGGCACGAGAATCCGAAATAAGACAATTCACATCTCGAGCTGGCCAGTCCCAAGAGTAAACCATCTACAATCGAAATTCCTCCCAGACGTACCTATCTATGATTCTCAGATACCACAAGAAAGGTTAAGGCCTATCACATTCACAATTCAAAGCTTAGGCTCGAACGAGCACTTAGTCCTTCATACCTATTCACCACTCAGTCCAGGCTCACTTCGCGCAGAGACCACGCGAAGCAGGCTCTGATACCAACTGTGACAGCCCCACTTCCCCCTTAGGCAAACCAGAGGGTTCAGCAGACCGCCTGCCCAGCTCTCGCCGGGATTCATTCGTTCACTCACACAAATCAGAAATAGAACCACAAGAAAGAGCAAAACGAGGATCCAAAACTTAAAACAAAACTTATATACATTGCTATCTCAGAAAGAAGTACAACCGTCGAGAATACAAAAGTTCTCAAGTCACCATACAACCAGCTCGTGCCAAGCACTTGGGCGAAAACCAAAACAAAACCAAAACTAGACCCAGCCAGTCGGTACAGAGCTCTCGCCCTTGCTCGCCTTCCCCTATTAAGGAAAACAAAACTAAAGGGATGAGCTAAAAGCTCAGTGAGGTTTCGAACATAGAATCAAGTCATAAATCAAACGATAAGTCAAGAAACAGTTACAACATTTACAATAAACCATACATGAAAAGGATACGTTCATTCGTTCATTCGTTCGTTCGTTCGTTCTCCTGTCATTCCCCTTTCCTTCATTCGTTTGAAAATGCATTTTTCATTTATCAATAAAACCCTCGTTCGTTCGTTCGTTCGTTCATTTCATTCAACCCTTCCTGGGCATTGGCCAGGCTCCACCAACCTCCACCAACCTACAAGGTAATACTCGAGTATACCAAACGTTCACCCAGGTCACCAAATCGCCCGACCGAGTCCGCTTCTGGCTCGAGTTGATCGGTAACAAGAGGCAGGGCCCAGTTCAGCCAAAAGGCTTACATTCATGCACAAGTACGTTCCAATCATTCAATATTTGAAAATTTCACATTTATTTAGGTCGAGTGCGATAAAGTACACACTCGCCTAGAAAACTCGTTTTGGAAATCATAGAAAGCACTTAACACGTTATCAAACAATAATACAAGTCATGAAGTCAAGAAAATACAACAAACAAGGAACACTCACCTAATTATGTAAAATAACGTCCAAAATATCCTTCCGGATATGACCCTCAGTCACCGAGAAAACCTATGATTTAACGAGAAAGAATATTACAATTCATCGAGCAAACAAGTAAGTGAAATCAAAGAAAAATCGGCAAATGATAAGTAAAACGTATAAAGACGCCTTTATAGTGAAAAGGGGATATTTGGATCGGAGGACGGTGTGAGAACCTTGAATTTTGCAGATAAATACCAATGCATACTTCAATTTCATTTTTATCTAGTATTCGTATTCCTTAATCCCTTCTAGCATTACTTTCACTTGCTTTTAAATATTAGTGCATATTTCATTCGTAGTTCTTATTTTTTTTCATAAATTCTAGCATTATTGCTACTTGTCTTTAAATAAGTGCGTAAAAATAATTTTTATGTGATAAATAATATAATTGTGCCAAAATATTAAAGTACTTGGTTTTGTCAAGATAAATTAATATTTCGAAGGTAAATTATTTCGTTTATTTAATAATTAATTTCTCCGTATTCCGATAGCTAGACTTTAATCGTTAATAATGTTAAAGGTTAATAAAAACCTTAGTATTAAGATGCAGTCAACAAATTGTAGATAAACATGACACAAGTATACTAAACATACTTAAGACTTAAAATTTCGATAATTGAAGCCTTGCAAGATTAGTGTATTAGTAGGAGCTTAATTTATATTCGGGGATAGATTTTGGAGTTAAGTTAGAATTAAGGAACTCAAGTGGATATTAGGAAGAGTTGTGAAAAGACTAAAATGCCCTCCATACAATCTCAAAATTTCCATGCAATCCAAACACATTTTCAGACAACATCATCACTCACCACCCTATCCGGCCAATGCACTCTCCTCTCCAATTCCACACTCAACCCTCTCATGCACTCAACCTCCTCCATCCGCAAGCCATTTTCTCTCCTTCCTCAATACCGCGACACCACCACACTTCACCTTCACCTCGTTAACATCGACGCGAAAGAGTGAGAGAGAGGGAGATCAGCTTCATCCGAGAGCAAGAGGGAAAACTGTGAGCTGCACATATCTTCCATTTCTGGCCGCGAGCTAGGAGGAAGAGATGGAGAGATATCGTGGGAGTTCCATCCATTTCTGCACCATCAACCAGCTGCAATCCAGCTTCAACCTCCACCAGTCGCAACCACTGAAATCCAAACCAACCTCCAGTCACGAGCGAGCCGAGAGGGAGAACAGAAATTTTTTTTTCAGATTTCTTGTGCGTGAGCTGAGTTCCTAGCCGAGGTAAATTCGAAACTTAGATTAGCTAAGTGAAAACATGATGATTAAGACATGCATGCCATGTTTATATGCTCGGATGATGAAATGAGGAAGAAAAGGAAAATCTGTTTGGAAGTCATGGCTCGGCCGAGAGATTGATTAGGAAATGCAACTTCAATTTTGCTCTATTGTGATGATCTGAGATTCTAATTGTGATTAACCAACTAAAAACTAAATAATTAAGTCTTGCATGAGGTTAAATTAGTTCGATTGAGCCAGGAAGTAAGAATAAAGCAGAATCCTGCTGCATGCAAGTTCATCCGAGAGTAATTGCACAAAATTCTGGAACAATGGATGAATATTGTTGTTGCCGAACTGAATTGTGGACTGGAAATGGTAGCTAATTAGTTCAGTAGCTGTGCACGTGAGATTTGAGTACTTAAAACACTGGTTTAGCCGAAAGAAAAGCTAGATTATAACCACGCAAGTTCTGGAAAAAAAATGATCATTGGCTATGAAAGTGAATCTAGAAACTGTGACGTTATAACTATTGTTCACGATTGATCTTCGAGCTGGAAATGTTAATTGTCTAGCCAAGTAATTGCATGCTGAATTTGAGAGCTTAATAGCATTTTTAGCCGAGGAAATGTTGGATTTATGAACATTGAAGTGCTGGAAATATTAATGACCGAGAGGTTGAGCAGAAATTCTTCATTTGATTTCTGGAAATTTCCCTTGGAATGTAATGGTTTAGAAATGCATGAGAGATGTGTATTTTAAGCAGTGTAAGTTGTTTAGCTATGAAACATTTGATATTTTCGAGGATTTAATCAAAAATGTTGAGATGGAATTCGTGATAGTTTGGAATGACAATTGCTGGAAAATGTTCAAGTTATCCTTGTTTTTGAACAATAAAAGTTTGGTTGAAATGTTGGCTATATTACTATAAGAAATGATTGTTGGACGCTAAGGGTTAATGCTCGATGGAACCCTTGGCTATTTGAGTAAACTTTACGTGTATTACGGTTTTGATAAAATTATTTACTGGGATTTTTCTTGACTATCGAAACAAGAAAAGGAAAATTTGAACTCTTAGAGTCATTTGAGACTCAAGCTAGATATAGTTCTCTTCTTGTCTTGAATGGAGTTGTGATTTAAATTGAGTATTTGATGTCAAGAGCTAATGATTGATGAAGCTCTTGGCCATTTGAATGATTTTATATAAGTGTCAAAGTTGATGAAATTAAACTGCTGGAATTGCTTGGAGGCCTTATGTTTATTTTGATTAAGTTGAGATGTGATGTGAGCTTGCCAAAACCAAGAGCTAATGATTGACGAAGCCTTGGTCACTTGTTTTACTTTTCTAGCAGAAATGAATCTATTGAAATCTAGGGCTAATGATTGAAGAAGCCCTAGTGATTTGCTATTTGAAATGTGATTTTACCATGTCGACAAATTTGAGCCATAACGTGATTTCGAAAGGGAATCGAAATTGTGAAAGTCGTCTTGACCCGGTGAGCTCGAGCAATTTTGATCAAGCTAATCAAAAATATTTTTTACGCTAGAATTAAACGATAAAATTCAGTATTTAGTATTTTGCCCTAAATTTTGCCAACCCGACAAGATTCCTTTAGCTTAAACTAGCCTTAATGGTTATGGAAAATAATTTTTCTAGCTTTTAAAACCCTAAGTCTTGTTTTAATTCTTTTCTTTCTTTAAGAATTGCCTTGGCTAGCTGTCTATAGGAAAAGTTACAAAATGCGAGTCTTTACTAACTTTAGCTAAAAGCATAGAAAGCTTGTTCGGCAAGAAACATTATTTCACGTAAATTAGTTCTAGTAACACTTTTACAAGAAAAGTAATATTAAGGAAACTTTACAAAGTATTTTACTAGTTTTAATACTACATGGTTTGTCGACTTGTTTCAAGAAAATAAATCAGTCATACATGCGAATAATTTCCCTACGTGACCCTAGAACTGGTATAGCCAACTTATAGTTTTAAAATTTGGTATTTTAGGGTTTAGCGAGGACGCGGATTTTGATTCCCAGCTTGATCTGTACTTTCACTCTTGGTGAGTGTCCCTGCTTGTTCTATGCCTACTTGATTAAAGTGCTTTCTTGACTTGATATGTGATAATTGGAAAATGGTTTCTGATCCATCGAAGTGAGCAGTGTGTACTTTATCACACTAGCCTTTCGAGTGGTGACTTGTTTGAAATGTTTTCGTGAGCATCATGCTTGCACTTGCTAAGCACTGAGTAGGGGAATGTACCACACCTTAGGGTGGGAGGGCCTCTTATCCTATCTCACGTGCTAAGTACTGAGTAGGGGAATGTACCACACCTGAGGGTGGGAGGGCCTCTTATCCTATCTCAAGTACTAAATCACTAGGCAGGGGAATGTACCACACCTTAATGGTGGGAGGGCCTCTTATCCTGACCTGGTAACCACGTGTTGGACATAACGTCGCGAATCCCTCGACCAATTTCCTGAGGGTATACGCAAGTATACTGCTCCCAATTTCCTGAGGGTATACGCAAGTATACTGCTCCCAATTTCCTAAGGGTATATCTCGAGTATACTGCTTCCTTTATTTTGTCGTGCGGGCCCGGAGCTGGGGTATGTCTGGTGGCCGGAGTAAGAAAAATAAGAGAATCTAGATGGACCGTAAGTAGTGAGAGTTGACGGAGGGTCAACTACGATAACTTTTGATCAAGCAAGGCAAATGGCTCCTGAGAGCCCCTGTATCCTACCTTGTACTGTTATTCGCTTTCCTGTTTGTTTACGTTAATCGAAATCAATACTTGCTATTTGTTTATTTGATTGCATGTTTTGGGGCACCACTGAGCTTTAGCTCACCCCACGTTTATTTGTTTTCCTTGACAGGTCTTGAGGTTTGAGAAATTTGAGCTACTTATATCTTCTTAAGAATGTATTTGGACTTCATTACTTCGTTTTGTGGCTTGTAATGTATTTGAATTAAACGATATAGTTTTGTTTTGGGTTGCCACTTGAAGCTGGAAAATGTGTAAACCCTAATTCTGTCATTTGGCTGGTATGTATATATTCGGTCTGCGTGAAATTATATGTATTTGGGATGGTATGGCTTTAATCCTTGTAAGTAACGCGTGAAGTGATTAAGAGCCGTCGATTGGCTAACTTCGGATGCTGTTATCTTTGAAGTTAATGTGGTGTTAGCAATCGATTTATTTTGGAAGAATCGCTATTGCAATAGCTTAGGTTAATCTTCGGAAGGATTTGGGTTAGTGTGCTTGCGTGAGTCCTGGCGAGAGCTAGGCAGACGGCCCACCAACCCTCTGGTTCGCCTTAGGGGGAAGTGGGGTCGTCACAGACGGAAATAACCAGGGTTTGATAAACCAAATGCAAAACGAACTCAAACGGGTTATAAAATGTCCGGCGGAAAACACTTGGACCAAAGACAACTCGGACTCCAACGAGATAGGCTAAAAATATTGTTTTCGGAATCGTTTATATAGTTCAAAATCAACTCATACCCAAGCAGCTAGTATAGACAAAACGTCATGATATAAAATGGAAAACCGGTCATGGTATTGGCCAAACAAAAGTATACAAGTTCAAATCGAAACTTAGCCCTCGAGCAAAAATTTGGGCAGCACGCCCTTTGTATTTACCTATTTTCCAGCCATTTATGGCTTCATTATTTTCCTCATTCAAACCCAAAGGTACACACACAACAATCTAAGTTCAATAGCCGTTCAATAGGCTCAAAGTCATTCAAGTACAAAATTTAGCTAGGAAAATGACCGGAAATGAAAGTCACACCCTAAAATATTCAAATAAGCACAATAAGACTCGATTACAAGTCATAAACCAATTCCACATACTACCAAAATAGGGCTCCATAAGAATGTATAAGCACTAGAGTAAACCAGGGAAATCCGGAAATGGACTTAAGCTCTAAACCATAAAAACAGTTTTTGACATCATTTTTACGGTTTTGGCACCATTGGCACTACGATTATCGGATGGAGGTGCAAGATACACCGTTTCGAAGCTAAGAGATAGTGCTACAATGTTGAAGAAGGCTACTCAGTCCATTTTGTGAGAACCCGTAATTTTCCCGTTTTCTAGGTTTTATTCGGGTTACTGGCATGTTTTCTACATTTTCTTTATTCAAAAAGTTTCTAGATAAATTTTATGAGTAGATATAGTTTTTAGATGATTTTTCTAGTATCAAATAGGTTTTGAGAAATTAAGAGCGTATACCGGACGTGGCACCCACTAGGGCGAAAAGTTTGGAAAAATTCGGCCAACTAGGTTAAGTTTTGGATACTGGGTTTAAATTATCTGGTGCTAAGAGATTATTAGAGGTTGTTATATGGATTGGTGTGAGAGGGAACAAAAGGATATGTATGCATTAAATAGGGTGACAAGTGTCACCATTTGGTTGGTTGTACCTTATGACCACTATTCATTTTCTTACCAATTGACCAAATAAATCAAAAAAATACCAAAAATTCACCATTTTTCTTCCTCCTCATAGCCGGCCTCTTCAAGCAACAAAAGAAAGAAAACTCTTCAAGTTTTTGGCTTCAATCTTGCTCCAATCTACCAAATCAACCATTGAATCTTGTTTTTGCTCCATAAAAACACTTAAGGGAGTGATAGTGAGTTGTTTTGTGGAGTTGTTTGGAAGGCTAAAGTGACTAGTTGCTCTCTCTCTTGTGTTGCTAAGGTAAGTTGAGAAGGACCCCTCTCCTCCCTCTAATGATGCTTAAATCATGATTGGTGGTAGTATAAGATGGACTTTTATGGATTATATCTTGATTTTTGGTTGAATTGATGAAGTTTTATAATTTTTGGGGATTTTTCTGTTTTCATATGAATATGATTATGTGGTCATGTATGAAGATTGGAAATGGTATTTAAAGAAGCTAGAAGGTGGAAAAGGTGGTAAATTGCAAGCAATTTCTGTTTTGGAAGAAAAATTGGAAAGTTAGGGTTCTTTGAATTACATTCTGCCCGATTTTGTAGTTCATATTTAGAGGCCGAATTGGCCTTGGGTTAAAACATTGAAGTTTTAGGGAATGATATTTTAGAGGTTCCTACAAAATTTCAGGTCAATCGGAGTAGCGTAGCTTGAGAAAAGATGGAATTACCCTTGCTACGCTGGTTTTACCCGAAATTGAGAATTGCTTCTGTAATTGGTCATTTGGGTTGGGAATGCTTCCGAATTGGTTGTTGAGGTCTTCTGATAAAATGTATCCCTGTTCCTTAGCTTTCGGATGGCTTTGGAATTTCTGGATTTGGACTTAGGTAGCTTGATTTATGATGTTTGCACTAGAATGCGTTCTGTGAATCTGTTTTTCCGGTTCTGGTGTAGTATATTGCATTTTTGACCTGGTTACACTCAAAACTGGGCTGTGTGACCTTCTGTAATATTGTAGCCCTGTCTCTGAGCTTCGAAACGGTGGGTCTTGTACCTTCATCGGATAATCGTAGTGCCATTGGTACCAAAACCGTAAAATGATGTCAAAAACTATTTTTTTTCCGGGTTAACACTTACTCCATTTCCGGATTTTTCTCGTTTCCTCTAATGCTTATGTATGCTTATGGAATCCTATTTTGGTCGTATTTGGTACTGGTTTATGACTCGTTATCGAGTCTCATTGTACTTGGTTGCATATTTTAGGGCGTGACGGTGGTTCACGACGCTCCTTTGACGGAGGTGTATGAAATATCATTTTCAAGTTTGGTGAGTGTACTACTCACTTATGTGTTACTATATGGCTTTGATACTTGAACTTGATGAGTTAAATGTTTATTGCACCATCGATAATGATTGAAGTGAGGGTGTACGTTATCACACTCACTTATTTCTCATGTTATTGGAATGTTACATGGAATGTTACATGAAATGAAAGTACATGACTTGGTGTCGTTTGGACGAGTATCCAACGACCATGATTGTTACCATTGAGCTCAACCCCATTGGTAGTTGATTGAATTGAGCCGGCGAGGGCTTGGTCGTGCCAATTAATGAACCTTGGGGACTGTTATATGGAATCTTGTAGTATGAGAGACTCTCGATTCCGGTATACTCGAGTAATACCACAGTGCAAGTGTTTGGAGTTCGGGCCCGGTAGGTGTGACAGCCCCACCTTCCCCTAAGGCAAACCAAAGGGGTTAGCGGACTGCCTGCCCAGCTCTCGCCAGGACTAACGGTGCAGTTAGAGCGATCTATTGCGTTCCGGGACTTACAAACGCGCTTAAACAAGTCAAAATGTCAAAATAAAAAAAAATGAAATCCGGAGTCGGCCATGAATAGTAACTGACCTGTCAGAACCCAACCAAATATCAAGCAAACATTCACATCTTGAAACTTAGCATTTACAAGCCAAAGTGGCATACAAAAGTATTCAAAAGTGGATACATGTCTGGTTTGCCAAATCAAAAGAGAAACGGTCCCAAAAGTACATTTAGGGTTTCAATAATTGAGCTATACAAAAGATATGTCCAACTAGCTCATTTCGGCAACCAATTATCAATTGCAGTCCAAAAGTATTTATTTTCCTGTAAGGAAAACAAAAGGAATAGAGTGAGCTAATTGCCCAGTGAGATAATACTACTCAAGCAACCAAGTTCATAGATGCATCAAGCTTTTCAGTCCAATTCATCAAAAGTAAATAAAGACACACATCAATAATGATGATAAAAGGATACGGGCGGCTCTCAAGAGCCCTTTTCCTCGTTTGTATTCTTGATCGAACCTCATTGACTCTCCGTCAATGTTTAAAAGTAACCAACCGTAGACTCCACTTTACTTCCATTCCTTCCACCCAACATACCCCTACCGGGCCCGAACTCCAAACACTTGCACTGTGGTATTACTCGAGTATACCGGAATCGAGAGTCTCTCATACTACAAGATTCCATATAACAGTCCCCAAGGTTCATTAATTGGCACGACCAAGCCCTCGCCGGCTCGATTCAATCAACTACCAATGGGGTTGAGCTCAATGGTAACAATCACGGTCGTTGGATACTCGTCCAAACGACACCAAGTCAAGTACTTTTCATTTCATGTAACATTTCATGTAACATTCCAATAACATGAGAAATAAGTGAGAGTGATAAAGTACACCCACACTTCAATCAATTAACATTCAACTCATCAAGTTCAAGTATCAAAGCTATATAGTAACACACAAGTGAGTAGTACACTCACCAAGCTTGCAAATGGTGTTTCATGCACTTCCGTCAAAAGAACGTCGTGAACCACCGTCACGCCCTAAAACATGCAAACAGGTACAATGAGACTCGATAACGAGTCATAAACCAATGCCAAATATGACCCGAATAGGGTTCCATAAGCATATACAAGCATTAGGGGAAACCAGAAAATCCGGAAATGGAACTAGCTTTAACCCTGAAAAAAAATAGTTTTTGACGTCATTTTATGGTAATGGCACCAAAGGCACTACGATTATCGGATGAAGGTGCAAGACCCACCGTTTCGAAGCTAAGAGATAGGGCTACAATATTACAGAAGGTCACTCAACCCAGTTTCGAGTGTAACCAGGTCAAAAATGCAATCTACTACACCAGAACCGCAAAAACAGATTCACAGAACGCATTCTAGTGAAAACATCATAAATCAGCCTACCTAAATCCAAATCCAGAAATTCCAAAGTCATCTGAAATCTAAGAAATAGGGATACATTTCATCAGAAGACCTCAACAACCAATTCGGAAGCATTCCTGGCAAAAATAACCAATTACAGAAGCAATTCTCAATTTCGGGTAAAACCAGAACAGCAAAGGTAATTTCGACTTTTCTCAAGCTACGCTACTCCGATTGACCTGAAATTTTTCAGGCACCTCTAAAATATCATTCCCTACAACATTAATGTTTTAACCCAAGGCCAATTCGGCCTCTAACTATGAGCTACAAACCGGGCAGAATGTAAAACATTAGAACCCTAATTTTTCAATTTTCTTCCAAAACAGAAATTGCTTGCAATTATCCACTTTTTCCACCTCCTATATCCCTTACATACCATTTCCAATCATCATACATAGCCACACAATCATATTCATATTAAAACAGAAAAAAATCCCCAATAATTACAAAACTTCATCAATTCAACCAAAATCACAATATAATCCATAAAGTTGCATCTTATTCCACCACTAAGCATAAATTAAGCATCATTAGAGGGAGGAGAGGGGTTCTTCACAACTCACCTTAGAAACAAGAGAGAGAGAGCAACTAGTCCTCTTAGCTTTCCAAATAACTCCACACAACACCTCACTATCACTCCCTTAAGTGGTTTTATGGAGCAAAAACAAGATTGGATGGTTGAGTGAGTTGATTGAAGCAAGATTGAAGCCAAAAACTTGAAGAGTTTTCTTTCTTTTGTTGCTTGAAGAGCTCGGCCAAGATGAAGGAGAAAATGGTGAATTTTTGGTATTTTTTTTATTTATTTGGTCAATTGGTAAGACATGGAATAGTGGTCATACAAGTCATCCAACCAAATGGTGACACTTGTCACTTATTTAATGCAAGTCTATCACTTTGTTTCCTCTCACACCAATCCAAATTGCAACCTCTACTTATCTCTTAACACCCGGTAAATTAATTTCAGTATCCAAAACTTAACCTAGTTGGCCGAATTTTTCCGAACTTATCGCACTAGTGGGTCCCACGTCCGGTATACGCTCTTAATTTCTCAAAACCTATTCGATACTAGAAAAATCATCTAAAAACTATATCTGCTCCTTAAAAGTATCTAGAATTTTTCCTAATCACGAAAATGCAGAAAACAAGCCATGAAAGATAATAAAACCTAGAAAATGGGAAAAATTACGGGTTCTCACAGTAGGGGTATGTTGGGTGGAAGGAATGGAAGTAAAGTGGAGTCTACGGTCGGTTACTTTTAAACATTGACGGAGAGTCAATGAGGTTCGATCAAGAATGCAAACGAGGAAAAGGGCTCTTGAGAGCCGCCCGTATCCTTTTATCACCACTTTTGATGTGTGCCTTTGCTTATTTTTGATGAATTGGAATGAAAAGCTTTATGCTTATGTGAATTTTGCTGCTTGAGTGGTATTATCTCACTGGGCGTAAGCTCACCCTATTCCTTTTGTTTTCCTTACAGGAAAATAAATACTTTTGGACTGCAATTGATAGTTGGTTGCCGAATTGAGCTAGTTGGACATATCTTTTGTATAGCTCATTGATTGAAACCCTAAATGTACTTTTGGGTCCATTTCCCTTTTGATTTGGCAAACCGTACTTGTATCCACTTTTGAATCACTTTGGTATGCCACTTTGGATTGTATCTGCTAAATTTCAACATGTAAATATTTGCTTGATGTTTGGTTGGGTTTTGACGTGTCGGTTACTATTTATGGCCGACTCCGGTTTCATTTTTTTTATTTTGACATTTTGACTCGTTTACGCGCGTTTGTAAGTCTCGGAACGCATTAGATCGCTCTAAACTGAACCATTAGTCCTGGCGAGAGCTGGGCAGGCAGTCCGCTAACCCCTTTGGTTCGCCTTAGGGGAAGGTGGGGCTGTCACAGGTGGTATCAGAGCTACTTCGCGTGGTCTCTGCGCGGAGTGAGTTTGGGGCCAAGTGGTGTTATGGTCCTGCTTTTGGTGAATGTGTCTAAAAGGGTTAAGTGCTCTTTGAGCAAAAGTTATGAACCGGGCATGTTATAAGTGTAAAAATCTTTATCATGAAACTTGAGGAAGATAGATATGTATGTCGGGTAGGAATCTATAATATTGATGATTTACTCTTGGGACCGGCCGGCTCGAGTTGGGAATTATCTTATTTTAGATTCTTGGACCTGAGTACTAAAGGGTGGAGAGCGCTAGAATGAGAGTTGGTATCTTGATTGAATTTGAGGCAAGTCTTGATGGCAAAGGTCAAGGTACGGAAGGTCTTTACATTTGACCTAGTAATTAGACCGATTGAGAGGATTGGAGATGGAAGTGTTATCATGGACGGATCTCATACTCGTCTGGCTAGGGTTTTCTGGAGGAGAACTAGATTGTCGGGTACATGGAGAAATTCACACCTAAGACTTGTTTTCTTTTCCTATGACCTCTGCACTCACCTTAGGGAAGCACGTGAGCGCGAGACTAAGCGAGCTCGAAAGATTAAGGTTCGAGCCGCATCGATCCTAAACCTCTGCGCCGACGTAGTCGAGGGCGTGAGTGACGAGGACTCGTGTGCGGGACCCGAGGCTGGGGTTGAATCCACCCCGTCGGGTAGGTCTACTAGCCCATCGACGGACTAGGTCTCGACTCCTAGGTTTTGGGATGGTTTTGTTCCTGTATATAGGGCCGATAGGGAAAAGAGCCTTAGCTAATCGTTTTGTACGTTTGGATTAGCTTCGTGTATATTTCTTTTGATGAGGCCATTCCCTCGCGGATTGTCCATGTTTGTACTTGACTTGACTGTACTTGACGTGACTGGTTGTTGATATGTGTGTTGTTTAACCTTGTTTGGAATGTATATATATGTTATTGTAAAAGTTTTTGGGTTTTACTTACATGCATTGATATTATATTGGTTTAATACATTTGCCTAGACCAAGTAGATTTCA
>NW_020864822.1:0-55650 GCF_003713205.1 Coffea eugenioides
ATTGAGCAGTCAAGAGTATTTCAATCATTTATCCGCCTACACAAATCCAAATGAGGTGATTCTTGATGCATTGGAAAGCTAACTCAAAGGGTTACAATTTTTATGTTTTGGTCAAGTGTTAATTCAGCATGCATCATCAAGAAATGTTCAGTTGAAGTTGAGGCAAAATCAAAGTAGAGCTAGAAATTGAACAGAAATTGCGCAAAAAGTCACTGTAGCAATCCGACCGGAACTTGGCCGGATTTATGGCCGGATTTCTGGCCGGATTGTGGTCAGAAAAGGCTGCTCTCTACGCGGACAAGTTGTTTTCAACTCCAATAAGTCACATGTAATGCTAGACATGTGACAACCATTACCAGCTGTAAAAGGGAGGTGTAAACCTCATTTCTTGACCACCTTTTACCTTTATATAGCCAAAACTTGCAAGATTCAAGGAGAGACATACGGGAGAAGCCTGGAAGTGCAGAAATGTAGCTCTTCCATTTTCTGTGTGTTAGATTAGTTTAGTATAGAGTAGTATAGTTCATCCACTCTTGTATATTGACTAGATTAGGATGAAGATGGAGATGAAGAATGAGGAGTTGAAACTCAAGTGACATGGGTTATCTCTTCTCTAACTCGTTATCTTTTGAATTGGATTCTTTAGTATGGTTAACATGCAAGTTCTGGATTTTGTGTTTATTATGTATCTTTAAAGTTTATGCCTTGGGTTTGGTTGAATTTTCTATGATTGTTAGTGTTTATTATTTGGTTATTTGATGCTATTATTTGAGCAAGTTATTTAGCACTTTAAATCATGATTAATCTGGTACCATTAATTGTGATTATCTAAGGTGTTGTTTCTGTAATGAAAATTGAGATTTAACACTGGTTCAAGAAGTGCTAAACATAGGGAGTACACTCACGAGAGTAGAGGTGCACCTATGTGGTTTTAGTGATTCATTTCATGTAATTTCATTAAAGAAATGAACTTGTAGCTAATCTCATAACCATGAGAATAAGTATGGATTAGTTATGAGTATAATTGATTCACTAAGAAATTAGGATTCATATGCATAAGGAAATTACACCATAGCTAGCCAAGATAGTAGTAATTAGTGATCCAAATATAGCACTTGCATGAGTAGTTAGGGATAGCATAACCTAAGGAGCTTCATTTGTTATTTTCTTGTATAAGTTCAGTAGGTTTTACTTGTTATAATTCATTGATTGTCTAAATAATAGAGAAGCTTTAGTAACACTGGTAATTGTTCAATCTTTCTCATGGGATCGACCCGATACATGCCCTAAACTACTAATTTGACCTGTATACTTGCAGTCAAACGGGTGTAAATCGGATTTTAACTTGTACGTATAGCAAAAGCCCGTCAAGTTTTTGGCGCCGTTGCCGGGGAAGATTTGGCAATATCGGTGTGAAGAGCAACTTTATTAGTTTAGACATTTTATTAGTTGTCTAGTGTGTGTTGATTGAGTCTGGTTAGTATTCAATGTTATTTTCCTTTATTTTTATGTTTTACGTGTGAATTACCTATTCTTCTTATTAATCTTGCTCTTAAGTTGTTTAAAGACAATTTTAGGTAATGAAGAGGGTAGGTCAATTTGGAGTACAATGCTTGAGAAGTGGAAGATTTGCAATGGATGGTTACCAAGTGCAAAGCTCCTTCAATAGAGGTAATCAAGAAATTACTGAAGGTATGTCTTTTGAAGATGGTTTGAAGTGCTTAAAGGCAAAATTTGATGTTAAAATGTTACAAGTTCAGATGGACACAATTATGCATGAAATTGAGCAAGGGAGGAATGTTAATGATTTTAATTCTCATCATGTGATTTGTGACTTGTGTGGAGGTTATTATGCTACTCATATATGTAGGCAAGCACAAAATGTGGGATATTATGATGAATTTGGGCATTGCAATCCTTATCTTGATCAATATAATCCTAATTGGGGCAATTCTTGTGCTTATGGTTGGGATAATCAATGTGCTAATAGTGTTTCTTCTTGTTTATATGATTACCAATCCAAATGTGTCCACTATGAATCAAAACCATCTTGGGAATTGGCAATAGAAAAGTTAGCTAATGCACCTCTATCTTGGAAATTAGAAAGTGAACCATTAGCTAATGATTCTAATGCATCTTGGGAGCTAGCTGTAGAAAATTCTTTTAATGAATTTGATTTAGTCATAGAAAAGTTAGCAAATGCAACCTCCAACCGTTTTGATAGGGTTGAGGAAATGTTAGATGAATTAACTTCTCACTTTGATAGAATACAAGACCAATTATATGCATTGTGTGAAGTTATTTATTCTAATGATATGCAAAATGACCCTATTATGAATGGTGGGAATGTTGTATGTGACAATGGATTAAATTTTGATCAAAATGATGAATCTAATTTGTGTTTCAATAAGGAAATGTCCATTTCACAAGATAGTACTTTTAAAGCTAACATTGAATCTCAAGAGGTGAGCCTTAACGACTCATTTTTCACCCCTATTAAAGAATGTGGTGATTGTATAGGTTCTAAAGGTATTATAGCCCAAGAAAGCGATGTAGATGTTCCTTTGGTGAGTACTCAAGTGGTGCATGTTCAAGGTAATATCTACGATTCACTTGAGTTAGGTAAGCTACTTCCACCTCTTATATCATTAGAACACGTGACTCATGTGATCGAGTCACCTTTTAATGATCCACCACGGCCTAAAATGGTGGATTATTCGTTAACTAAACCTCCTTGAAAAATGAGGTGATATAGTCAAGCTAATGACTATAAAGAAGTGCTTGTTGGGAGGCAACCCAACGATTTCTTGTTTTTCGTAGCTTTTAAGTTGTTTAAACTAGTGTTTTTGTGTGTTTTATAGGTGGCAATGGCAAGGGTTCATGCAAATTATTTCAAGTGCAAAAGATTTTATAAGGAGTGGAGACCGATGTGAAAAAGGGAAGCTTAACCTTTATTTTTGAGTTTACAATGCTTAATTTCATGATATGAGGTTAAGTCAGTCTTTTGCATGAAGTTGAAGTGCATTCAAGTGTTTAAATGTGTTCATAACCTATTTGCACTCTTTTGAACCATTTGAGCACCATCATGTGCATTGGAATTGTCAAGGGGACTATTTGATTCAAGAACCTCAACCTTCAAATTGCATTCTACATGTTTTTGATTTGTTTTGAGGTGTTGAGATTCATGTTTAAGTCACTTTTCATGTGCGTGAAGTGTTGAATTGTTAAAAATTTCATTGTAGAGCACGAATTGGAGAGTGTGTTTCAAATTGGGGTCAAACTAAAAATTACAGAGACTTGTGCAATAAGTGTAGATTCAATGGATTCGAGGCCTCGGATCCACTTCTGCAATCAGAGTTTTTTTGCAACACAATCCGGCCAGAAATCCTGCCAAATTTTGGCCGGATTCACGGCCGGATTAACAGGGGAGGACGAAAAAATTTTTTTGGCTCACTGGCCAGAATCCCTCCAATTTCTGGCCAGATATGAATAGTAACCAGCGTAAGAGGAATCCGTTTCACAGATTTTTCTCCCTTCTTCTTCAAACCTACACACACTCACACCTAAAACACACACTACTCACTAAACTCACTCTTTTCACCATTCCATCTTCAAACCAACTTCACCAAAACACTCCTCTTAACCTCTAGAGTGGATTTCATAGTTCACATTCTTTCAAAAAACAACTCTAAAGTGGTTTCAAGCTAAGTTAGTTAGGGTTGCACCTTCTTGAATCACTCAATTGAGGCCAAATTGGTGTGAGTTTCTTGGGGGTTTTCACATCATATTCATCACTAAACATCACCAAACGACGTTGAGGTAACAAATCTTCACCTAACCTTGTCATTTGAATTTTGCCATGATTGAATATTTTCTATTTTTAGGCAATTTTTATTTGTGAAGTTAGGTATATTTATTTGAGCTTATTGATGCTATTGGTGATTGTTAGTGATAAATACATCTTGTGGTTTGCATTTATTGTATTTATTTGGTGAAATTTTGCTAGTTTTATGCTTAATTTGGCTTGGTGACAAAGTTGCATATTAAGTGGCCAATGTAGCATTTTAATTAGTTGAGTGGGAGTTTTTGATATTCATGTGAGTAATTTAGATTACCTAATGAATGAAAATGTGCTTGGTTGAATGATTTCTTGAATTCTTAGGTAATTCTAAAAGAAGAGGTGAATTGAAGATGGCCTTAATTGATGAAATTCATAAATAATCTTTGTGGTTCAATGGTTTTTAGAATTTCATGAGTTCTCAAGAAGGTCATTTATATTTTGGCTTGGTGTGTTTGACTCCATTTTGAGATTACTTTTGTACTTGAGGGAACTTGATCATTGATGACAAAATGTATAAATGGAAATTACTTTGTTCATGATGGTGGACTTATTTTTTTGAAATTAGCTTCCCTTTGCTTTGGATACTAATGCATAAATTTGATTAGCAAAAATTAACCCATTTCATGTTTTTATCCCTTGAACATTGTATGGTTCCACATGCTTGATCTTTTTCCCCTTTTCCCTTGATTTGCATGTTTTCTTCTTATTGGGTGCAACCTTTTATTCTTAAGAAGTAGTTTTCTTTTGATTTTGTCTTTTTCAGGGTGCATTAATTGAACTCTCCATTCTTTCTCAAACAAAGTTGGAAATTCATCACTTGGCCATGGATTTGGATAGCGCAAGTTCATTAGGGGAGTACTACTTTCTCTTACTTTTGTTATTTTTCCTTTCTCACATTAAGGACAATGTGAAGTTTAAGTGTGGGGGAGGGAAATATTTGAACTTGCATTTTAATGCTATGTGATGATATTTTGTAGATTTAAATGCTTAGAAATGTTGGAATTGTGCTTGAAAATTTTACCATGTGGATAATTTGCTTGAAAATGGGTTTGTTGGCAGGGAGTTTCGTCCATTTATAAGGGGAAACTCTGTCAAAATTTTTCTAAAATCTTATCCAATATTTCACTATGGCCCAAAAAATTCCTCAAATTTTTGCACTTTTATTTAAAAAGGGCCAATTTGTTCCAACTTTAAATGTCTAATTCTTCCATTTGTTGAAATGTTATATGTATTTTGGAAGGTTTAATCCTCATTTAACTTGGAAATGATTATTATGCAATTAGGATTTTTGCATTTTAGAAAGTATATCCGGTAAAGTGAAGAAAAATATGTCTATAATTTTGCATGTTTAATGAGATTTCTCCTCTTTACTTAATTTTCCAAATAAGTGATTGATATAGTCGATAAAAGGTTATACTCCTCCTTTGATTATTTTTATATAATTTTCTATGAGGGACAATCTATTTATTTTCTTATAAAAAAAAAGAGAAGAGAAAAATAAAAAGAAAAAAAATAATAAAAAAAGAGAATAAGAGTTTTTCTTCTACTCCAATGATTCTTGTACCGGGTAATCGGGGGTTGGCATCTACAAATGTCGACATTCGCGTAAAAAGGTATTTGAGTTAAGAGTATGCATAGTAACTTGAATAAATGAAATGTTGAGTAACCGGGGATCTTCACCTAAAAGTGTCGATTTTCGCGTCAAAAGGCATTTTCACTATTTAAGTAAAATCAATTAAGAATAAGTCCCTCTTAGCTGTAAAATTTTGAGAAAAAAGATGATTATAGGAGGAGGAAGGCTATAATTTGACTATATGACTTGCTTATTTGTGAAATTAGGTTAGAGTGAGAAATTAAGTTTAACTTGTTGAATTTAGGGCATAATTATCTTTCCTTTAATTGATATTATGAGTATTTAGTGTAAATTGAATAATCGTATAATGATTTGATAAGTGACTAATTTACGTAATAATTGTATGACATTTTATATTATTTTTAGTCACTTTGGTTATATTATTGGAAGAATATGAATCATTTTGGTTATAATTGGTGAAAAATGCTTTTAAGTGATTAAATGAGGTTTTTATCACTTTTTACTTGGATTTTGTGTATTTTGACAGTTTTGACACATTTTCGTATTTCGGCTATAACTTGAGTTACAATGATTGGATTGGGATGATTCTTGAACCCATTTGAAGATAAGAGATAGATCTACAACTTTGGTGAAGACATCCGAATCCAGTTTGAAGGTTTTCAAAATCAAAAAGCCGAATTACATTAGCTAATTTCTGTTGGTCGAAGCTGAAACAGGGCAATGAGCAGACAAGGGTATTTCAGTCATATCTCAGCCTACACAGATCCAAATGAGGTGATTCTTGATGCATTGGAAAGATAACTCAAAAGGCTACAACTTTCGTGTTTTACACATGAGCTGGTTCAGCCTCTAACATCAAGAAAAGATCGGTTGAAGTTGGGCCAAAAACAGAGCAAGTGATCCACACTCGGATCCACTATTCATCCGAACCCTCGGCTGTTTCTGGGTTAGTGGATCCGAGCTCGGATCCATACGGATCCGAGGCACTGTAGCAGATCGGATCACTGGTCAGAAAAGGCTGCTTTATACGCGTAAAACTCAATTTCACCTCCACCAACTCACATGTGATGCTAGACATGTGAGAGACATTCCCAGCTGTAAAAGGGAGTTGAAAACATCATTTCTTGACCAACCTTTCATCATTAAATAGCCAAATTCATTGCAAAAGGAAGGGGGGAGAGAGCAAAAGGAGATGGAGTTCATAGCAGAAAAATAGGGAGAGACATACGGGAGAAGCTTGGAGTCTGCAGAAATGTAGCTCTTTCATCTCCCTAGTGTTAGTTTAGCTTAGTATAGAGTAGTGTAGCTTTTCCATTCTTGTTTATTATCTAGATTAGGATGAAGATGGAGGATGAAGAAGGCAAGGAAGAAAGCTCATGTGACAAGGGTTGTATTCCTTCCAAACTCTTTATCTTTGTATTTGATTCCAAGTTTAGTTAATATACAAGTTCTGGATTTTGTGTTTAATATGTGTTTCTAAAGTTTAAGCCTTGGGTTTGGTTGAAATTTCTATGATTGTTAGTGTTATTTATTTGGTTATTTGATTGCTATGATTTGAGCAAGTTATTTAGCACTTTGACTCTTTAAATCATGATTAATCTGGTACCATTAATTATGATTATCTAAGGTGTTGTTTCTGCAATGGAAATTGAGATTTAACACTAGTTCAAGAAGTGCTAAACATAAGGAGTACACTCACGAAAGTAGAGGTGCACTTATGTGGTTTTTAGTGATTCATATCATGTAATTTCATTGAAGAAATGAACTTGTAGCTAATTTCATAACCATGAAAATAGGTATGGATTAGTTATAGGTATAATTGATTCACTACGAAAGTAGGATTCAAATGCATAAGGAAATTACACCATAATTAACCTAAATGTAGTAATTAATGATCCAAATATAGCACTTGCATGAGTAGTTAGGGATACCACAACCTAAGGAGCTTTTATTTGTTATTTTGTATAATTTGAGTAGGTAAAATTTGTTATAATTCATTGATAGTCTAAATAATAGAGAAGCTTTAGTAGTACCGGTAATTGCAATCTTCCTTGTGGGATCGACCCTTAATACCCTATACTCGCTCACGATTCGTATACTTGCGATAAATCGCGTGTGGGGTGTTTAGGAGTTTATAAATGTAAAACTTGATTAGAATGAGGTTAAATTGATATGTATACCCTGCGCACGTCATGATTGTTTTCCAAGTCATGAGGAATTAAGTTGGAAAAAGTGCATATATTGTTTCACCTCTTGAACCATTGTAATTGATTATGTGTGGATTGCTTGAGGACAAACAACGATTCAAGTGTAGGGGAATTTGATAAGTGACTAATTTACGTTATATTTGAATGACATTTTATGTTATTTTTAGTCACTTTGGTTATATTATTGGAAGAAAATGAATCATTTTGGCTATAATTGGTAAAAAAATGTTCTTAAGTGATTAAATGAGGTTTTTTATCACTTTTTACTTGTATTTTGTGCATTTTGACAGTTTTGACACATTTTCGTATTTCGGCTATAACTTGAGCTACAGGGATCGGATAGAGATGATTCTTGAACCAATTTGAAGATAAGAGATAGATCTACAACTTTGGTAAAGACATTGAAATCCAGTTTGAAGGTTTTCCTGGTCAAAAAGTCGAATTACAGTAGCCAATTTCTATTAGTCGAAGCTGAAACAGGGCATTGAGCAGTCAAGAGTATTTCAGTCATTTATCCGCCTACACAAATCCAAATGAGGTGATTCTTGATGCATTGGAAAGCTAACTCAAAGGGCTACAATTTTTATGTTTTGGTCAAGAGTTAATTCAGCTTCCATGATCAAGAAAAGTTCAGTTGAAGTTGAGGCAAAATCAGAGTAGAGCTGGAAATTGAACAGAAATTACACAAAAAGTCACTGTAGCAATCCGACAGGAACTTGGCCGGATTTCTGGCCAGATTGTGGTCAGAAAAGGCTGCTCTCTACACGGACAAGTTGTTTTCAACTCCAATAAGTCACATGTAATGCTAGACATGTGACAACCATTACCAGCTGTAAAAGGGAGGTGTAAACCTCATTTCTTGACCACCTTTTACCTTTATATAGCCAAAACTTGCAAGATTCAAGGAGAGACATACGGGAGAAGCTTGGAAGTGCAGAAATGTAGCTCTTCCATTTTCTGTGTGTTAGATTAGTTTAGTATATAGTAGTATAGTTCATCCACTCTTGTATATTGACTAGATTAGGATGAAGATGGAGATGAAGAAGGAGGAGTTGAAACTCAAGTGACATGGGTTATCTCTTCTCCAACTCGTTATCTTTTGAATTGGATTCTTTAGTATGGTTAACATGCAAGTTCTGGATTTTGTGTTTATTATGTATCTTTAAAGTTTATGCCTTGGGTTTGGTTGAACTTTCTATGATTGTTAGTGTTTATTATTTGGTTATTTGATGCTATTATTTGAGCTAGTTATTTAGCACATTAGCTCTTTAAATCATGATTAATCTGGTACCATTAATTGTGATTATCTAAGGTGTTGTTTCTGCAATGAAAATTGAGATTTAACACTGGTTCAAGAAGTGCTAAACATAGGGAGTACACTCACGAGAGTAGAGGTGCACCTATGTGGTTTTAGTGATTCATTTCATGTAATTTCATTGAAGAAATGAACTTATGGCTAATCTCATAACCATGAGAATAGGTATGGATTAGTTATGAGTATAATTGATTCACTACGAAAGTAGGATTCATATGCATAAGGAAATTACACCATAGCTAACCAAGATAATAGTAATTAGTGATCCAAATATAGCACTTGCATGAGTAGTTAGGGATACCAAAACCTAAGGAGCTTCATTTGTTATTTTTTTTGTATAAGTTCAGTAGGTTTTACTTGTTATAATTTATTGATAGTCTAAATAATAGAGAAGCTTTAGTAACATCGGTAATTGTTCAATCTTTCTCGTGGGATCGACCCGATACACGCCCTAAACTACTAATTTGACCTGTATACTTGCAGTCAAACGGGTGTAAATCGGATTTTAACTTGTACGTATAGCAAAAGCCCGTCACTATCAATACTAGAAAACAACATTAATAAAGGGTTTATTCTCAGTTCATTATTTTATTTGATTAATTATAGAGTTTGATTATGAACAATCAGATTTTGAGATATTCTTACTTGTTTCTATATTTAGATTATAGATTTTAATAATAAAAAATTTATAATCATCGAAAGAGTAACTTTTGTTGATTCTAATTATTCTCTATAATCACTTTTTATAATCAAATTTTGCAATATCTAAATCAAATAAGAACAAGGCCAAAGTATAGACGTTTACTTACTCTTTGGAGACTGATGAAGTTCTTTCCATGAGTCTTCTGGTATCATTTCATCATATGACACTAGACCACTATTGTTGGGGCTTTTATGGAAAGGTATTTCAACGTTCACCGTTTCCAAGGGTCCTCGAAGCTGGTCAATTGTATTTTTACTTTTCAATTTTGATATCCTGCAAGGCAAATTTTTCATAAAAAATTTCTTTTCTTTCTTCATCACCCTGCAATAGGAAAGCAAAGGAGTATATATGAGTGAATTATCTAATGTTGCTCTGCAATGACCAGTGCAAAGAAAACTGCACTAGCACACTATTACATTTAAATTCCCATTCCTAAGTTACCATGCCAGGATACCTTTTTTTTTTTTGACAAAATCTTTTTAAAAATATTTATAAAGTCCTTCGTTAATCCTTATAAATCGATCACAAAATATTGGTTTCACTCTAGTTCACTAACTTATAAATTGTTAAGCTCTAGAAATTAGTTTTTTTTTCTAATAAAGAAAGAATGGATTTAAAAATTGAGAGGGGGATCGAGGAGGGTGGGGTGAACTCAGAAGTTCTAACTCTTGACTCTAACTCTTGAAGTTTCAACGTTTACCATTGGACCAAACCCTCCTCGATATAATTCATACCTCATCTTGTACTCCATCTTATGTATTAATTCTTAAAGCTAGACAAAATTACTTGTATTAGGAAGTGTCGTCAAAATATTATACGCCTACCGGAACATAAAATGGCTTAGATGTAATGGAGGTAAGGTTTTCAAAGCCCCCTCCTTTTCATGTATTATGCTTGTTCCATAGCCAACATGATTGCTAGAGACCTATGCCAAACCGCCTTTAATGAAAATGGAAAAAGGAAGGGGGGAAAGAAAAAAGCGCTGGACTATACCTCTGTCATGTCCAAAATCAAGCAAGCTTGCCATTTAGCAGTAAATAGTTCTAGTAGATTGTGATTATTAGTAGGATTAAAACACGACCCAAACTACTTAATATTTGATGTCGTATCATCTCGAAGATTACTGTGCCTACTTATCAAACTAAATATTAATAACAATTTGTGTTTAGCAAATTTTAAATTTGAGTTGACCTTAGTTCGATCAGTATACAATTTGAAATTATACATGTTAAAGATTCAAGCAATTCAAACTCGAATAAAGTTCGTGTCAATAAATAAATAAACAAACTAAATTTGAATACCATTATAATTTTATCAAATAAATCAAACCTTAAGGTATTCGAATTGGTTAAACTCATTACATCCCTAACTTCTAGAGAACTTTTGTGCTGAATTCATTGAGATAAAATGTTTACGTCAAATAGAAATGCACCTTATTGATTCGATTTCCTTTGACTCGCTATTCCACCATCCTTTGACTTGAATATGAGTAAAGTATTCAGAATTTTTTCTTTTTCTAAAAAAAAAAATAGAGCTTTTGACTAACCTGTCAAGTATAACCCATGTTGCTCCCAAATTTTTAGCAGCTTGAACCGCGATTACCTTACATGAAGGCCCGGCTTCCAACTTGAAGTCGAGCTTAATCTGTGAATATTGTTCACTACAATGGCTCAGTCATATTTTGACCCATTTAAATTGTGTAAAATAAAGCCAAAATCAATTTTTGACCATATAGTTTGTTTTGTAAAATACAAAATTAGGAGCTAAAACAAGCAACTCAACATTCAAGTCAAGCAGAAATTCTCCCAGCACATCCAAAAAAATAAAAATAAAAAATTGGCAACTTAATCAGAAGCTCCTTCTGATAATACTAGGAGGAAATTATCTGCGCACTTTATAAAGTGAAAATAAACCCAATTTAACATATGCTCAAATTTGATACTTCAGATTGATTCTTGATTTAGATTATCATTTTAGCAACGGTTTAACACAACTAATTGAAAATTTCTTAACTCATGTTTAGCCACGTGCTTTAATCTTGTGTAAGAATCTTAGCGTGCTTAACTTCCATATTTATTGTCTTCAAGTAATAAATAAATAGTTGTATCACAAAAACTGTCCTCTAATTCATTTCAGAGTTCAACTATAGAAAACAATTTAAAATCATGATTAAGAAATAGATACAAAGAGGGAAATCCTTTAAATCGATGTGAGACATTAGTTAGTTTGTACCTGTCTTTTGCAAGTCGTATGTCATTGAGAGTAGAATTCTTTTTGCAAAACTGAATACTGGTTTGGGGTTATCAAAATAAAGATGTAGGCTATCCAAAAGCACTACCTCTCATGAAGCTTTACCAAAATGGACCAAGTAATGATTCTTAACATCAATACTTGTACGCCAGCATAGAAGAATTTTACTTTACCATATTGGAGCAAAATTTATTGTTATTAGCCTAATAAAATGAAAAAATCAATAAATTGTTGTCACGACAATGCAAACAAAGACAAAAATAACAGGCAAAATTCAGGGCAAAAAACCTTGATAGCCGTTAAAATATTTCCTAAGTCTACTTTTGACTATCAAACTTTTTTTTTTTTTTTTAATTTAGCCACTCAACTAACTAATCATTATATCTGTCGCTATTTCTCTTAATCTACAAAATAAACCTAACGTGTTCAAATCATGTGTCAAAACCTAAGGATAAATATGTCTACTGAACTTCTCGACTCGAAGACAAAAAATTTCATTGACCACTAAACTATTCTGATCATACACTTTTAACCAGCCAATTACTGTTTAATTCAAAATGGCCACTCAACTTACAAATGTGTGTATTAGTAACCATTGCATCCAAATTTGATGTTAAACTTAATGGAATGAGTTGCATGTGCACTGCATATACCAAAGACCATAGGTAAATACATTTGACAAAAATCTTAAATAGACATTGAACTATGCAAACAATATATTCTTAGTTTTCTTTCATTCAAATTAGCCACTCAACTCACCAAAATAATATATTAGCGAGCTTTCATTCAAATTTGTCATTAGATCTACTATTTTTCATTTAATTTCGAGTGTCTTGGAAATAATTCACAAGAACTTGAGCATATAATTTAGATTTTTTGTCAAAACTTATAAAGCAAAATATATTAAAGCAACTATTAAAGATTCTAAATTTTGTTTTTCATTAATTAAAAAATCTAAAATTCTAAATGGAAAAAAATCTAAAAAACTGTCCTTGTTATTGGTACGTGAAATGCACATAGAGCTCATTTGATTAACATTAACTAAAACATTTAATGGAATCACCACAGTTATATCGATGTAGGGGTTCAGTGACTATATTGAATAAAAAAATTTTTGAGCAACAAAAAGTGAATGAGCAAAATAGTTTAGTGGCTGTCAGAGTTTTTATATTTGGATTAAGAAGTCAGTGGATATATTTACCCTTAAATCTTGACAAGTGATCTGCACATGTTTCGTTTATTTTGTAAATTAAAAGCAAAATCCAATGAAATTACCACAGGTATACTGGTTAGTTAATTGAGTGATTGAATTAAGACGAAAAATAGTTTGATGGTAAAAAATAGATGCAATGAATAATTGAATGGCCGCGAGGTATTTTGCTTCAAAATTTATACTGCAAAAAGAAGAAAAGCATAAAGACATGGGAGAGTACTACAAGCAAGAATATTAAATTCCCATGGAACTCGATAGAATTAAGTTTTTAAAAGAGTAATCTAAAATTTTTATCACGACAATCGAATCCCCAAACATCTAGCTGTTACTGACTGAAATCAATTTGTGACAAAATGTCGATTTTTTTAGCAGAAATATAGCAGTATTTTTCTTACCTGAGCAGTTAGTTCATTTTTCTGAATGGCAAAAGCGTCTATGAGAACAAAACAAATGGAAGGTTTGGTCAAAGCCTATTCTTGTCCGTATTAGACACACCCACGAGCAATATTTTAACCAAGACCAAATAAATTTTGGAATGGGACAAGTTCATATTTCCTTGGGGTTTTTGACTGCTTCACTTGCCCCCCAATTGCATTATACATCTACTCCCTTGTTTTCATTTTTAATATCAGTTTTTTTTAAGGGGGAGGATTGAGTTGGGCAATAAGGTGGGAGAGATTGTAAGTAGGAGTTTTAGGTTCAAGACCTCTCACTTTTATTTTTAATATCACTTCCATGAAAAATTCGTATGAAATGCTTGAATGTATTTTTTTTTTTTTTCAAATTATCCTTCCCTAGCTCAAAAAATTTTGTATTACAATTTAACTAATAATATTTGAAAAATGAATAAAAAGAGAAAGAAATTTATCCTAAAAAATTACTTATGCAAGTCACAGAGAGTCCTGTAGGTTATAACCAAACCATTGAGAAAATTCACATTGAATCTTGATGCTAGAAAATACTTAGAGCTACAAGAAATTGACACTAAATTGACACTTAATAGCATCTTTAGTGTATGTCTTATTAGCCTAATCAAAGTAAGGTACTTTTCTTAAGAGTTTATAAGCATCAAATTTTAGATTTTTTTAGTTCTCTTAATAGCATTATTATGATTTACCTTATCATTGCCAAAAGTAACTTTTTAAGATCAGCATACCTCTTTCTTATTCCATTTTTAAAGACCTTTATTGGAGAATTTGTTGTATTATATGAGTATCCAATGGTAATTTGGGAACTGAAATACATTTTAGCATTTTAAATGAGTTTTTAAAGTAAATTGACACACTTTCTCACATCAAAATTCAAAATAGGGGATGCAAATATGGTATCCGAAATTTCATGGGGCTAAATGAAATTGTAGAAAACCTCAAGGAAGGGGTATTCCATTTGGAACAGAATATGTGATAGGTAATAATGTCAACTTATGCTTGGTTGTTCTTGTATGGCTTTACCCTTAGCACAACCTACAAATGGCCCAGGAGCACAATTTCCATGCAACAAATTACATTCATCTATTAACTGGTACAACTGATAAAATTCAGATTGTGAATTAAAATCTCAGATTTAGAGTACAAAGTGACATTTTGTAAATCAATTATGTATTTGTTTGCTTATATTTATTTGCTGATAATAAAATTTACAAGTTGCTCTTGGAGCAAACTCAACGAGAGATTTAGCACTCGTAACTAATTGGTATAACTGAAAAACATTATATTCTGAGAAACATATAAAGAGTAGCAAATGATCGTAATCACTTCATTATTATTGTCATCCTTTTTTTTCTTTATACTGCTTTGCAGATAATAAATTGTACAAGTTTCTCTTGGAGCAAAGTTTGAATGCAAAAATTAGCACACAGTAACTGATTACTTTAACAGGGAAATATTGTATTATGAGCAAAAAACATATGAAAGTGTAGAAAGTTCCTCGGGTAGAAAATTTTATATGCGAAATTTTGCCCTTCTTCCTTGCAATGCGTTTACCATTTGTATTCTTTGAACTATAACGTGCCTTTCTTCCGACCTCTTACCACATGATTATTTGGAACATCTAGCTGGATGTGGGACATGTGCGGTTGTGATATATCCAATTCTATTCAATTATTGTATTTGTTAAGATATTTGATGTAGAATTACATTATCTTATTATATTTATATACATAAAATATGTTATTCATGCAGACAAACTTGTTCACAAAGATAACAAATTTAACGTATTTATACACTAAATAATGTAGCAAATGCAATAGTCTCAAAAGATCAACCATAGATGCAAAAAGACCAAAGATTTATAACAAACATAAAAAGGGGTAGAAGTTTTGATATAGAGAAATAAAAACCATGAACGACTAAAAATACGTTAGAGCAAGCAGAATGGGCAAAACCTTCCCCATTGTCGATTCCTTCAAAAGTTTCAGATTTTGCGAAAGCTGTTCCTTCTTTTGTGCGTACTCGGCCTCCACAGTTCTTGAGTTTGTTAAACTTGAATTTACTTTCATCTTGTATCCCACTGGATGATAGGAAACAAAAGAGTAAGGATCATGGGCTTCAATAATTTGAGTCCTAGTAATACTCAATAATGAATGCACTAGTACAGCAAATACAGATACGAATACAACAAATTTATGCACTAAAATAATAATTATAGAGCATCGGTGAATTTTTTGCTTACACCATACAACCCACCATAAGAAGTAATTGCTGTTTGATAATCATACTTAAGTTCATAAATTAGTGTACGCATTAATGATACTGTGTTCGTGTTGCTAGCTCGCTACAAAAAGAAGATTTTTGGTGAAAGCAACTTTCGTAGGAAAAATCCCAAATTCGTCAGTAAATACAGATATGAAGACAACAAATTTATGCACTAAAATAACAATTATAGAACATCGACAAATTTTTTGCACACAGAATACAACACACGGGTAAGAAGTTATTGTTGTTTTATACTCATGCTTAAGTTCATAAGTTAGTGTACACATTGTTGACATATATTAAACCAAACAATATTTAGAAGTTTAGTAGTTTTAGAATTATATTTTTTTATTTGGTAACTAGATTAGAATTGGTGTCAAACTTGATTTAGGAAATAGGTTCAGTCATGTTTTAATACTATAATTAGAATAGGATTTGTGGTTATGTTTTTCTATTTAAGGACTTGAAGTCCTAAGTTTGCAGCAGAGGGAAATTAGTGAATTGAAACAGAATATTTTGTCTCTTCCCATGCCTTTTTTAATGCTAGTTATTTATAAGATTTTAATGTTACTTCTACTGCGTGATTATTCCTACTAACAAGTGATATCAGAACCCTAGATTCAATAGTTTGATCCTGAAGTGTCTATAGTGGCTAGAGGGTTTATAGAGTTTGTGATAGAGGAGGCTCTAACATTTGTAGTGCCTAGAGGGCTTACCGAGTTTGTGTTAGAGGAGGCTATACCATGGAAGGATATAAAGATTGTGGTAGAATACTCGTATATTGAAGAATTGGACCACAAGGGTTGATCTTGGGGTACTCGTTCGTTGATTGAAATTAGAAAAAAGTAACTCTAATTGGACAAAGGTCTAAAAGAGGGACCCTATTGAGATTTTTGGTGTTGTGCAGTGATCAAGAAAAAAAGTATAATTGCTAGATTATTGATTGTCACAGTGGTGTTTGATCAAGCCTGAATCAAAGGAGGCCATGAATTTCAAGCATGAAAGAAAAAATTTTGTGATGGTATGTAAATTATTTGACGTTGCCATGGAGAGAGAATTTGCCAATGGTGAAAGATTAAAAATTTTGCAGACATTGAGTACTATTGAAGAAAGACGAGAATGGGAGAAAATAATGGAGAAATATCTCCCAAAGTGTGGTTTGGATGACATTTTTAAAATAAATTGTTTCTATCGTTTGCCAAAAGAGCACAAGAAAAAGACGGGAAAGTTTTTTGCAGGATTATGCAAGAATCCATTGTTGAAAAATATTATATGAGACTCTTTATTTATTCAAGCAATGTTTGAATGTTTTTGTTCAGATCTCTATTTTATTTTGATGGAGTATGATTATGAGACTAATCGTAAGTCAAAACTTGGTTTGACATGGGAAATTAATTTGGAAAAAGATATGTTTGTTGATAAAGAGGTTTTTGAAATATTTGACATATTTGAAAATTATAATTTGCATACTTTAGTTGGGGCGATTGATGAAGAAGAATTTGTTAGTCGGTGCATTAATTTGGTTGTGGATGAAGAAGGAAAAGAAATTGTTGGTAATTGTGGGGTGGATGAATCCATTGGCAATTATAGAATTGAAAATTATTTGCAACAAGAACGACATGATTCATTGTTTGAAGATAGTGTGAATTATTATTATCCAAGGAAATATGGAAGCTCTAATGGTGAATGGGTCAATGTGGATGAATTTTTCGATCAAGTGAAATTGGCTGCCGAATTGTATGCAAAGTATAGGCATATCTTACTCCCACTGGTGAAGATGAAGATAAAAAATAAATTGGAATTGCATCTGAGTTATGCTTTTATAAAGGTTGCAAAGGCAATTTAAGTTCATGATGGTATTAAAGATGATAATATCAAGGGTTTGGTTTAAAAGAGGTATTGTTGACATATTTTAAACCAAGCAATATTTAGAAGTTTAGTGTTTTTGAATTATATTTTTTTATTTGGTAACTAGATTAGAATTGGTGTCAAACTTGATTTAGGAAATAAGTTGAGTCATGTTTTGATATTATAATTAGAATAGGATTTGTAGTTATGTTTCTCTATTTAAGGACTTGGAGTCCTAAGTTTGTAATAGAGGAAAATTAGTTAATTGAAGTAGAATATTTTGTTTCTTCCTGTGTCTTTCTTATTATTTATTATTTGTAAGATTTTAATGTTATTTCCGCTGCGTGATATTTCCTGCTAACACATTAATTATACATTGTTTGTGTTGCTAGCTATTGTATAGGCCCTTAGTGGTGAGATTGGAAAAATGGGCGGGGGGAGTTGCAATGGGGCAAACCCATCTTTCAAAGTTCCTTAAGTGCATCATATTGTCCAATAAAAGAGTGATGATATGTATGAGTTGGTTCTTCGTCAAAAACAATCTATACTAAATTTAAATGGAAAAAATGGAAGACTATTACAACTATTAAAATTGTAAACCAAGAGCATATATCATGGTTGCATAATCGTGATGACTTGCTCACTAATACGTTTAGGATAAGTAATTTCAAGTCCAGTTCTATTTGTAATCACTAATACCAGCACATTTGCGGTCCCTACTAAGACAATCTTGGCGAAAAAGTCAAAGGGAGCTTTTTGTACCTATACTTTACACCTAGTGAAACTAGTGTTTTGAAAATCAGATTAGATCGACTAATTCAACCAGTTGAATCATGACTATAGTCTGATTCTCTATTTAATCTAAGAAATCAAATAAACTGATCAAATCTAGTCAAGAGTCTGTCAAACTAGTCAAAGCCAGTAAAAGATCGGCTTTTGGTTCGATTTTTCACTAAATAGTTTTTATATATTAATTTTATCCAAGTAATTGAATATTAAAATAATAAAATAATTAAAATTATTTGAACCAATATTGAACTGGTCGAACTGATTGAACCATGAACCAGAACCTCATCCAATTCACTTATCAATCCGAGTTTCAAGACATTGACGGAAATAGAGAAGAGCGGACCATTTTTTGTTTTTTTTTTTTTGGGGTGGGGGCATTTCTTAGTTTGTTTTGTAGATGGCATGAAAATTTACCTGATGAAGCTATCTCACTGGGGTTAGTCACTTGACGAAGAACGCCCACAAGAGTAAGCTCATCTCCAGGAAATAGCTGCAAGCACTCGAGGGCCTGTATCATTGCAGTACAATTCAGATCTTTTGTAGCATCCAAAACCACGGCCACCTTCTCACCTCCCATGGAGGTTAACAATCTTTCTTGCCAACAGGATCGGATGCTGTGTTGATTTCAACTGCTTATTCAAAGAAAATGACGAGAATGATTAACCATTTGCATAGCTGACATGATTTGAGGTTGATCATCTGAGTTGATAATTGACAAACAACAACATTGGTTTTCAGAGTTCAATCCAAAGACTAGGAGAAAAAAAAAACTTTCAAGGTAAAAGATCTCTGACCTGCGTGGAGAATTGAAGATGATAATTGTTTCTTGCAGATATCGAATATCCAGAGAAAAATGTCTTGATTCTGGAGAAGTATCGTGACACCAGTGTGAGTGCATATTCAACTTCTGAGTTTATGAGCCTGTGAGTCGATTCCATTTGCACAAGATTCATTGAGGTTAAGGTACAAAGATTGTTATTTTCTAGGCTAATTTAGATATACAAATAAACAAGATTGGTCATAGCAAGGTTCTCTCTTGTTTTGTTCGCAAGTACTTTAAAATTTCCGGTGTTGATAATGACTTCTAGTATACATATATGCTTGTTTGACCAGTTGAAAAGGCTGTGGGTATAGAGCTTCATACTTTGCTTGGAGTACTCATCCTCATGAATTATTCCATATGCGTAGTGATAAACGCTTGAAAACATCCAACAAACCGACTAGAAAGGTCTATAAAATATGTGGACTGAAAGTCTGAAATACAGGGAGTTAAATATTGTTAATCGTGGAACATTATTGTTAAATAAATTTTTTCAGGAGTAATTCCAAACGTGGGTTCAACGAAACATGTAGTAGAATTAGTTAACTCAGTCGGCCAAATTAGAAAAAGCCATTAGGATGCTCCAAAATTGTCGATGCAAAATGCTCTTAGCTAGATTTGGAGAAACACTACACTACCGACATGCAATAACTAACATATGACTTGCATATATAGAAGTTGACATTTGACCCAAAAAAAAATAATAATAACTAACATATGACTGGCAAAATACTTGGTCTTCCTGATGATCCGATCAAAGACCATACCATAATGGATTCCTGTTATGTTTTTTTTTTATTGTTGGGTGTTTTATGGTAGTAGCATTCATTATCCAACTCAAATTAGTCCGCCAGTATTAGTAATGATGAAGATGGGGCTAGGAATAGACTACTATACTGAAACATGGCGCTCATTTGCTCAATTAAGTTTCAGAAAAAAACTGAAAGGCACAATAAGTGGATTGGATGCGCCAGGAGCAGGAAGCTGGTTTACAAAATCTACCCATTATTAGGAACCTCCAATTATTGATACAAAAGTGCTTTAGATTTCGAGAAGCCTTAGACCTCCATGGGCGTTCCACTTTCAATATTAATTTTAGACATTTTATACCTTAACTTTTCATATTCGTCCCATTTAACTAGAGCACATAACAGCGTTAGCAAAATTCACGGAACAAAGGATCATGTACACATTATACACGCAATGTGTACGTCAATTACTGCATGATCCTCTATTCTGCATTAATACACCATTCTATTGATAAAAAATTGGAGTACCAATACCAGTCCTATCTTTTTTAAATCTAACTTATATCTTCTTCTATTCATCTCCAGATGCTCCAACCAAAGTTAAAATTAATTTGTAATATGTTATAATTGTGTTTAGGACATAATCGATTATTCCACGAGTGAATTTTATTTTTGTTTCCATTAAATATCTAATTCTGTGATGCATTCATATGAACAAGATTAGGAGTAGGTTATTTAATTGGATGAAAAATATTAATATGTTAAGGCTATTATGGTCATTTTTAGGGCCAAGGGAGGTAAGTGTAATATTGAAAACCTTAAGGGTATTAGGTGAAATTGTCAAAAAATCTCGAGGGAGGTTTATGAAATTATCCCTAAAATTTAAAGTGTAAAGTAAAAAATAGGTTTTGCAAAGTAGAATTACTCCCGTCCCAATTGATCAGTGTACTGTGTCTCATATGATCATCAAAGACCGTATCAGAGTTAAATTTCTTCTTTGTTGTCCACCTCAAATTGCTTCCACCAGGTAATGGTGAAGCTGGGGAGAAGACTAAGTGAAAATTACATGGCAGTCCATTTGATCAAATTAACTTGAAGAAAAATGAGAAAGAACTGTACTATTAGTGGGAAGTTGGATGAAAAGAATGCTTACGGAATCTGCATCTTCTTTTTAAGTATATTGGAGTTGTTTACCTTTTGATTAAATTCTTGGCTGTGATAAAAGAAAATCATTTCGATGGGACATCAAATATTCCACACATTATCATCCAATGCAACACCAAAGATTTCTTAACGGGAAATGGAAGCTAAAATCATTTTCATTGCTCGTGCATAAAGTGAACTTAAGAGTCAAAACTTTCATCTTCAACTAATCATTAATCGAGTCGAAGGGCTCTTTGTTCAAGAATTTCAGCTATTTAAAATGGAGGGAAAGTGGAAGAAAACGGAATATTTGGAAACAAGGCCCCATTTGGCAAATAAGTTTTTTGGATGTTTGTTTAAAATTTTACTATAATTTACTGTAGAAGTCATAGGAAAAATTTTTGAAATGGGTAAATTTTTTAATATTTTGAAGTATATAGTTTAAAAACTTTGAGAAGTTTTTGAGATTACTGTAACTAAAGTTGTTAAAAAACTTATAGAAGATAAACTTGGACAAAAACTTGTTTGCCAAACAGGCCCAAAGTTTTTAAGTTCAAGAGATTTTCTAGGCACGTCCAACCTTCCCCTGTGGAAGCCTGTATTTTATATTAATTTATTGTGCATTTTTTTCTATCTGATTTAAATGATTTTATTACAATTTTTTGTTGTTCTCTAGTATGAGAAGGGGCAACGATACTAGGTGTAAAACTAAAAGACTTGCTGGTACTTGTAGTATTTTTACGTTTATTGTTTGGACTTGAGCTTTGGAATATGAATTACACTTAAATGTTGTCAATCTTGGGTTCGCTGGCATTGAGTTACGTCCAGTCTTAAAGGAAAATTCTGCTAAAATTTTTTTCAAAATCTTGTCCACAATTGCAACATTGCCCAAAAAGTTTCAAAATTTTTCAATTTTATCCAAGGGCAACAAGTTCCTTACCATTAGTAACTAAAATTCCTTCTACTTTTGGGCTAAACATATGTGGTATGAAAACTTCTTTTCTCATTTAATTTGGAAATTATTATTATGTAATTATAATTTGTATATTTATAGAAAAGTATATCTTGTAAAGTGGAGAAAATTATGCCTATATTTTGCAAATTTGATGAAATTTCTTCTTTTTACTTGATTTTATAAGTTAAGTAATAAATGTGGTCAATAATTACAATACTCTTCTCATGATTATGCTTTTGAGGGACCAATTATTATCTTTACTTTAAAAAAAAGTAGAAAAAGAATAAAAGTTGTTCTACTCCAATAGTTCTTGTACTTAGTAACCGGGAGTTTTCATCTTAAAATGTTAATTTTCGCGTAAAACAATACTAGAATTAAAAGTATGCAAAGTAACTTGAGAATGTGAAGTGTTGAGTAACCGACGAACTTCATGTAAAAATGTTGATTTTCACGTCAAAAGGCACTTTCACAATTTAAGTATATATTTAGTTATGTTATATGAATAAAATCCCTCGTTGAACTTGAGAAGAAGATGATCATGGGCTTAGCTAATATTTTCATTGACCATATGAGTTACTTACTTGTGAAATTGGAAAAGAATGAGCAATTGAATTGAACTAGTTAAAATTGCGGTATAATTGGCTCTTCTTTGTTTGATATTATGAATATTTAAACTTAGTCGAGTGATTGTATAATGGTTATTTACTTTCTTTTGAGGAAATGAAGTTGAATTGTGCACATATATTTATTTTCAAAGTTTTGAATTATTGTTTATTTGTATTTTGTATTGTTTGAGAACAAACAATGGTTCAAGTGTGGAGGACCAAAAACTTGACGAGTGCGGGGTATATGTAGTATACGTATAACAATTAAACTCATCAACAGTCAAATTTTACATTTATAAAATCCTAAATACCCCACACGCGATTTTTCTGCAAGTATACAAGTCGTTTATTGAGTATAGGGGTATTAGGTGTCGATCCCACAGGGAAGATTATCAATTACCGGTGATTTTTAACTCATTTATTATTTAGACTATCACAAATGCAAGAAATTAACTCTACACTATGAACATGAAGTAAAAGTAACAAAAATTATAATAGAAATCTCCTAGAGGTATTGTTGATTTTGGTCCCTATTTTTTGATGTTTAGAAAACAATTGGATGATACTAATATCTCTTCAAAAAGAAATCCTTTCAGATATGAAGCAACCTGATTCAAAGAACAAGAGAAATTGAAAGAGATAAAGGAAGTTGAAAGCTGTCGGACGCTCGTGAAGACAACACCGAACGTCCGATAATCAATGCAGAACTTCGGACGCATGAAGAACTCCATCACCGGACGTCCGAAAGAATTAAGAAATTCCTTCTAACTCACTGTTTGCTTTCGGACGCTAGCATTAGAGGTACCGGACATCCGAAAGAATTAAAGAAAATTTTCAAACTTACTGTCTGCTTTCGGACTCAAGCATTAGAAGTACCGTCCGAAAGAATTGAAGAAAATTTTTCAAACTCTCTGTCTGCTTTCGAACGCAAGTTTCAGAAGTACCGAACGCCCGATACTCCCAACGGCTGGTTGACTCTTCAGCTGCCTTCTATACGTTGGAAGTATTAATAAAACACTTTTTTGTCTCATATAAATAGTGCATGGTCAGAAACTTGAAAAAAACTTTTGCACACTGAGAATACAAAAGATCAAGAGTAGTTTCAGTGAGAAAACACTCTACAAGGAAGATTTGTACTCTTTGTGGTGTAAGATTCGTGTAAGCTTTTCTTGTATGAGAGAAATACTTCAATAGTGTAGTTTTGTGAGGGTTATCTTGAGTGATTGTAAAACTTCCTAACTTGACCGAGTGTTGCTTGGGGCAAGGAGGAAGTGAACCTTCTTTTGTACACAAAGATTGGTTGTATTTCATCAACTTGAAGAAACTTGTTCTATAAAGTGATCTTCAAACTCAAGAGCAGCTTGGTAGTCAAATTGGTTTGCAATTCTTCCCTTTCTATTTACTATCTTGTGAATCTTAATTGCTTATCTCTTCTCCTCTCAAGTGATATTGTTCTCTTACAAATTGTTTCTTTGAGAGGTCACCTAGAAAAGAAGTTAAATTTCACATTGAACAAAAAAAGTGTCCTTTAACTTGATTAGTTTTTAAATAACCTAATTCACCCCCTCTTAGGTTGTCTTAGATCCTAACAATTGATATTATAGTTTGGTCTCCTAGAGATTAAGTTCAAGCAGTTTAGGAGTAAATATGACAACCAACAATGCCATATTTTTTGAAGGACAATCTGGCACTAGACTTCCAATGTTCAATGAGTCAAATTATGTGAGTTGGAAGGAAAGAATGATTATTTTCTTGCAATCGATTGATATTGATTTGTTGTTTATTATAAATGAAGGTCCATATGATGCCTCTATAATGGATGAAATTACTCATAGACCAAGACCAAAAACAAGAATTGAACTGACTGCTGAAGATAGAGCTCACCTCACCTTAAATGTCAAAGCTATGAATGTGTTATATAGTGCTTTAGACTAAAATGAATCCATTAGCGTCAAAGGTTGTAAGTCTGCTAAAGAGATTTGGGACAAACTGAGAGAAATTCATGAAGGGAGTGAGATTGTGAGAGAACAAAAGAAATTTATCTTAGTTACCAAATATGAATCGTTTAAGATGGAACCTCATGAAAATATTGACAAAATGTATTATAGATTCAATGATCTCATTAAGGATTTAGAAGTTTTGGAAAAGGAATACTCCTTAGGAGAGAAAAATAGAAAAATCTTGAATGTTTTATCTAAAGATTGGGAGAGTAAGGTGACTGATATTGAAGAGGCTAAAGATTTGAATTCTATGCCTATTGAATCTCTTATTAATTCTCTAATCTCTTATGAGCTGAAAGTTAATACTAAGGTACAAGAGGAAGAAGATGCAAAGGTATGAAGGAGCATTACTCTAAAAGCATCTCAAGATGAAGATGACTTGGCTTCCTTGGATGGAAAAGATATGGATATTGACGACAATGATCTTGCTCTCATCACAAGAAGTTTTAAGAGAATCTTCAACAAAAGGAGATTTAGAAAAGGAGAATCTAGCAATTCATTTTCAAATCAATTCAACAATGTGAAAAACAAAGGAAAGCGAGAGGCCAATAAAAAATAAGCTGACAAATGCTATGAATGTGGCCAACTTGGACACTACATGAGTGAGTGCCCAATGAAGAAGAAGAAAGAAGGAAAAGTTGAACAAAAATTAAAATTCAACAACTTTCAAATCACTTGGAATGAATGTAACTTAGATGGTGACGTTGAAGAGGAAGAGGAATCTGCTCAAATGGCTTTCATGGCCATTGGTGATGATAAGGTAACTACTTACAACTCTCAACTTGTTAGTGATGATGAATCTGATGATGATATTGAATCCTTCATGATAGCTTGAAAGAATCCTATGTTAGAAACAAGGAGTTAAAACAGAAAATTAGCTTTCTGTTTCAGGATAATGCAAATCTTTTTCGACAAAACAAAATACTGAAAGCTAAAAATGTCTACTTCAAAAAGGGTGAGACTGATATACACATTGAGCTTGATAGAAAAACAAAACTTTGTGAAATGTTCAAAAAGGAACAAGGTAATTTGAAAAAAATGATGGACAATCTAAATGAGTTGCTCAAACACAAAAAGCAAAGCTGTTTTCAAGGAAATAATTCAAAGGCTCATCTTGATATTCATGAGAAAAAGTTAAATTCTAGTACAAATGAATTTACTATTTATAAGAGAAGGCAAGTAAGATTTGTTAAACCTGTCCATACAAGTAACTCGTTGACTATATGTAGTTTTTGTTATCAAATTGGTCACATGAAAAGTAATTGCTATGTGAGGAAGAACATGAGAAAAGGCATAAAATGCATGTGGATAGTTGATGCTAACTCTCGAGAATCCAAAAATTAAAGAGTACCAAATATTATTTCGTGAACTTTTGTGTATGTGAACTTGGTGAATATCATTAAGGAATTAAAATGGTTCATAGATAGTGGATGTTCAAGACACATGATTGGTGATCCATCACAATTCATCAAATTTAAACCAAAATCAAGTGAAAAAGTGACATTTGGAGATGACAACAAAGTCAAAATAATTGGAGTAGGAGATATTGGTAAGAATGGTCAGACTTTTGTTCATAATGTTCTTTTAGTTGATAATTTGGGTTATAACTTGCTAACTGTTAGTTAATTATGTGATAGAAATTTGTTTGTTTTGTTCAAAAAGCATGAGTGTCTTGTTCTTGATTCAAAGTTTAATATCATTTTCAAAGGAAAAAGAATCAATGACATCTATGTAGTTATTCTTGAAAATGTTGATTCCTCTAACTTTAAATGTCTTAAACTTTCAAATGAAGACCCTTGGTTGTGGCATAGAAGACTTTGTCATTTCAACATGGACTTGTTAAAAGAAATTCCAAAAAGGATCTTGTTAGAGATTTACCAAAAATTAAGTTTGAGAAAGATAAAATATGTGATGTATGTCAATTTGGAAAACAAATCAAAGTCTCTTTTAAACCTAATAAGTGTGTTTCTACTTCAAGACCTTTGGAGCTTCTACATCTTGATTTGTTCGGGCCTACACAAATTGCTAACTTGGGTGGTAAGAGATATTGTCTAGTTATTGTTGATAATTATTCTAAATACACTTGGATGATTTTTATTGCTCACAAAGATGATACCTTCAAAAATTTTGTTTCCCTATTTGCTAAAGTTCAAAATCTGCTTGGCTTGAATATTGTTAAAATTAGAACTGACAATGGTTCGGAATTTAAATTTTGTGACTTTTCAGAATTTTGTGATCACAATGAAATTACACATGAATTTTCAATTGCAAGAACCCCTCAACAAAATGGAGTTGTTGAAAAAAAGAATAGAACTCTTTAAGAAGCCACAAGAACCATGTTAAGTGAACGCAACTTACCAAAATATTTTTGGACCGAAACCGTAAATATGGCTTGCTATGCAATGAATAGAGTGCTTTTGAAACCAATTTTGAACAAAACCTCTTATGAGTTAATCTTTGGTAAAAAGCCAATTGTTGGATATTTCAAAGTTTTTTGTTGCAAATATTTTATTTTAAACATCAAGGAACATCTTGTAAAATTTGATAAGAAATCCGATGAAGGTATTTTTTTGGATTATTGTGAAAACAAAAGAGGATTTAGGGTCTATAATAGAAGGATTCTTATCATAGAAGAAGCCATACATGTTACATTTGATGAATCTAACGACGATATTTCCAAGAATTGTTGTGAAGATGATGATGTAGATGTTCAAGAAGGACTCAAGAAGCTCACGATTCACGATCAAGACAATGCTGAAGAAAATTCAAAGGAAGATAATCTTCAAGAGAATCAAGCATTAGAAGAAAATGACAAGAATTTTGATACACCTAGGAATCTTCCAAAAGCTTGGAAGTTTATTCAAAATAATCCAAAAGAACTTATTATTGGTGATCCATCCGAGAAAGTAGGAACTTGTTCCTCATCTAAACAATTAATGAATAATTTTGCCTTAGTCTCGCATTTTGAGCCTAAAAATATTGTTGATGTTTTGAAAGATGAAAACTGGATTTTAGCCATAGAAGAGGAACTAAATCAATTTGAAAGAAACAAGATTTGGACTCTAGTTGAAAGCCTCAAAATCATCCTATTATTGGCACAAAATGGATTTTTAGAAATAAAATGAATGATAAAGGTGAAGTTGTGAGAAATAAGGCTAGACTTGTGGCCAAAGGGTATGCTCAAGAAGAAGGAATAGATTTTGATGAAACATTTGCTCCTGTAACTTGACTAGAATCAATTAGGATGTTTTTGGTATTTGCATGTTTCAAGAACTTTAAATTATTTCAAATGGATGTTAAAAGTGCTTTCTTAAATGATTTTATTGATCAAGAGGTTTATGTTAACCAACCTCCTGATTTTGAAAATGAGACATATCCAAATCATGTGTTTAAACATTCAAAAACTTTGTTTGGATTAAAACAAGATCTAAGAGCATGGTATGAACGTTTAAGTGATTTTTTGGTTGAGAATAGTTTTAAAAAGGATATTGTGGATACCACTCTTTTCACCAAAAAAAGTTTCAATGATATTCTAATTGTGCAAATATATGTGGATGACATTATTTTTGGTGCTACTAATGAGTGTTTATGCAAGAATTTTTTCACTATAATGCAAAATGAGTTTGATATAAATATGATGGGAGAGTTAAATTTCTTCCTTGGGCTCCAAATGGTTCAAACTCAAGAAGGTACATTCATTAATCAAGTTAAGTATACAAAGGAGTTTCTCAAAAGGTTTGGAATAGAGGATTCAAAGCAAGTTGGAACGCCTATGTGTACATCTATCAAACTTGACAAAGATGAAGAAGGTATGAAGGTTGATAAGAAGAAGTATAGAGGTATGATTGGTAGTTTACTTTATTTAACCGCAAGTAGACTCGATATTATGTTCGCTATTTGCTTGTGTGACGACCCCACTTCTCCCAAGGGCGAACCTGAGGATATTAGCGGGCCGCCTGCCTAGCTCGCGCCAGGACTCGAAATTTAAAGCAATAACACGAGATAAACCGAAAGAGCACTATATACACAATATATACAATCCCAAAAGTGTTCTAATCATCCCATTACATCCTTATGAATATAACCAAAACCAAAGAGTAGACCCTAAGGAGGGTCCTTATACAAACCACCAAAACTAAAACAAACATCTTAATTGTCCAACTATTACATGCAAATCTAACTATACTAGTGTATGTGTCAAAAGTCCCCGCGTCGGCCCCTGCTAAGGAAAACAAAAGAAAAGGGGGTAAGCTATATGCTTAGTACGTAAACAGGGGAAAAAGCATAAATCTCACATATGTAAGAGTAAAGCAAAAGCAGAAAAATAACATCACATAATAAGGATACGGGTGGCTCCAAAGCCAATTCATGTGCCATGTATGATCTCCTGCCGACACTCCGTCGACCACAAATAATGGTCCGTAGAACTCCACTTGTTCTCCCACCGTACCCCTTATCACCCTCTCTGGCCAGACACCTCACAAACTTGCTCGAGCGAACGAAATTGAGCTTGGTTCACAAGCTCGGGTCACAAACTTGGTCCACATACTCGGTGAACCGGATTCACAAACTTGGTGACCTCAATCCAGGTTGGACTGACTTCGACCAAGCCCTAACCGGCTCGAATAGTCCATCTAGGTATTGAGATCGGGCCCCAAACTCACAAACTTCACAAAATTATTCAAAAGTCACCCCGAGCCACAAGCTCAAGGGTTTTAGTTCCAAAATTGCTCATATACACAAGCCATGTACAAATATGTGCGCAAGTTAGGGTTTAGGTCGAGTGCGATAAAGTACACCCTCGCCTAGGTACCCTCTTCATACATATCAAAACACATAAGCAACTAACACACAAGAGCGGCCTGAATACTTACTCAACGAACAAAAGAGCAAAAGTACGAAATTCGTGCCGCGAGGAGTAGCTAGTAGGCCCCACCGGCTCCTCCTAGCTCACCAATGTCTGAAATAGAAGATTGTGTCACAATATATCACAAACGGCTACTAACATACTTAAAACAAGCAAAACGGTAAAATCGGCACATACGAGTGCGGAAACGGCATACGGATTCGGAAATGGTAACCTAATCGCTTTGCCGTCAAAGCTGTTTTGAATACAATCGAAGCTACGAGTATCGGATCAAGGTACATGAGGTACCGTTGCGAAGCTAAGAGGAAGGGCTACAATTTTCATGAAGACACCTAAGTCCGGATCTGAACAGAAATAGGTCGAAAGTATGGAAAATCGTTCCAGAAATTCGCACTTTAGAGTGACGGGGACAGGGTATGTTTGCTGGACCATAACTCCCAGCTCACAAATCCAAATCAGGAAATTCCAAAGGCATTAGAAAGCTGGGACATAAGGTTAAAACTTTGATGTTTTGGCCAAGACCTGAATCCACTCAGAACAGAACGAAAATTGAGTGCCAAAGTACCCGTCAGAACTGTCCAGATTCAAAGGCAGTTCTGACGATCGATCTTGTTTTGGTCATAACGGGAGCTACGGAACTCGGATTTCGACGCACTTTATACCGTTTCGAAGCTAAAACAAAGATCTACATTTATTATGAAGGAGTCAACACCCAGATCGTACGTTATCAAAACGGAAAAAAATCACGGTCAGAAGCTAACTCAAAACGCAACAGAATCTGATGTTCAAAATAGGCCTGAGTGTTTTGTCTATAACTCAGGATACACTAATCCGATTGACCTGAAATTTTACAGGAATATTCAGGAATTAAGAGGCTACAACTTTCATGTTTTGAGGAACTTCTGAATCCGTACGTGACATCAAGAAAAAATGAAGCCAAAGTTCGGATGCTGAACTGCCCTGGTTTTCCAGATTTGCCGGTTTTGCGCGCCGCAACCGTACAGTCCGTTCTATGATTCTTATACCAACTTTTCTAACCACTTTGATACCCAACAACCATACGTATATCAGCCCATTAGTGGTCCGAAATTCTCTCCTTATTTTACCACAAAATTACCAAACACTAACCAAAATCCCTATCCTCACTTCATTCGCACTAATGAGCTTGCTCTAACATCCAACTAACCAAACCCCAACTCACTAGGCATTAGCCAAGCTAAACTATCCTAATGGAGTCTAGGGTTTCATGAACCAAATCTGATTTTACCAAAATCTAACCATACAAGAACAATCAATACACCACAAATCCCATCTACAAATCAATTTCTCAATCAAAGCAACTAAGGAAAACATTAAAGCAAGAAGCCCTAATTTTTTTCCTTTTGACCGAATTTCCAACAGCAACAAAACACTAAAATTAACCATAAAACTTCAATATAAACATCAAATCCACCATACAAATCCATAATCACAACAAAATACATCAATTCCATAGCTTAAAGATTAACAACCCCAAAATTTATCTTTCAAAGAAGATGGCATACCTTCAAATGAGTTTGGTAGATGATCAAACTTCAACAATCAAGCTCCTAAGTTGTTCCCTCAAGCTTCAAAGGCAAGATGAAAGGCTAGAAGATGAAGAACTTGAAGAATTTCTTTCCTCTCTTTGCTCTCTCAATCTCGGCTCTCCTCTCTCTTTTTCTCTCCAAGTCTTGTCTTGTTTGTCTTGTGATTATCTTATAATCCTAAGGTAATAAATAGTCAAAGACAATAGGAGATATTTTTAGGCTAACCAATCACATAAAAATGCTTTATTTGCCTTTTAAACCCTTGCACTTCAACCTAGCTTTTATTCTATTCTTGCACTCAAACATTTGATAATCTTTCAATTAACTCCATTGGTCATAACTTAATCTAGTTTAAAACATGTAATCACGCTTAATTACTTCACTAATCACTTTCCTATCTTAATCACCTATACTCAAACATACTTTTTCCATAATAAAAACAATCAAACAACAACTTTTACAACTTTGGCAAAATTAGGGTTTTCTCCTTAGCCCTAAAACCCTACTTGCACCACACCGAATAATAAATAACCCTAATATCAACTTACGAACTGACTGGGGCCTCACAATCTCCCCCACTTAGGACAATTTCATCCTCGAAATTAATTCTTTGGTCAAAGCGTACCTTCGAAACCCGCCGAAGAGTCAGTCACCTCTTGTTGACCCATTGCATACACTCTTGCTGGCCCTGTTGGTCGATTTCCCCCGGCGTTCGTCGGTTTTGTTGTGGTCCCTTCTGTTGGTGGTTTGAGTCCTTCCTTCTGCATCTTAGGGCACCGGACAATCAGATGTTCAGTGCTGCCACATTTGAAGCACTTCCGTACCGAACTATTTTTCCAGCAATTTTCATCGGTGTGATTGCCCCCACAGAAACCACAGGTTGGCTTAGTGGCCGTACTTGACCCTCCACGCTGGGTACTCCTCGGGGCCTCTTGCACTACCTGACCTCGCCCAAAGTTGTTCAGAGTTCTTACAGGTTGTGGACCGTCTGTGCCTTTACTCATCTTAGCAAGTGGCTCGTTTCGCAAGCTCTGTCCAACCGCGGAATCATTCGAGCTAGGTTGCCTCCTTTTCCGGTCATGGAAGGCTTTAACCTGTCCCCTGACAGTCTCAATCCGCTGTGCTTTTTCTATCGCCTGGCTAAATGTGTCCAGCTGTGCGGCCGCTAGTGCTTCCTGGATCTCCACATTCAAGCCTTGGGTAAAACGGCGAATTTGCTTTTGCTCTGTGAGTACCAGCTCTGGGGCAAAGTGAGAGAGTTTAGTGAACTAAGTCTCGTACTCTGCCACACTAGATGCCCCTTGACGCAGGCGGATAAAATCATCTTCCCGTTTTTCTTGCACAATGGGAGGTAAATATTTTTCATTAAATTCCCGTGTAAAGTTGATCCAGGTCCAGGGGGTTTGTTCGCGCTCCCACTTGGTTTTAATCACGTTCCACCAGGCTCGAGCGGCCCCCTTCAAACTGAAAAACAGCAAAAGATATCTGCCGCTCCTCCGAATACCTAAGCGCGGAAAATATATCTAACATACGGTCCATCCAGGCCTCTGCTAGGTCAGGATTGGGTCCACCTATAAACTTAGGAGGTGCAAACTTTTGGAACCGTTCTAAAGCACGGTCCTCTCCCTCATGATTACCTGGATTATGTCCCGGATTATGTCCAGGATTCCCAGTACTGCTTCCCTGGCCCTGTTGATTTGCCATTCGCTCTAGTAGATCGGCCATCCGTTGAATGGCTGTGGCGACTTGATCCGGCCCATTTTCATTATTTCCTTCAGAGTCTCGTCCTGGCTCCCTATCTCTACTTGGACCACCGGAATCCATCTATGGGTACAAGTCTATAGATCGGAACATAACATATACTTATTGTCCAAACTATAAGCAAAAGAGGGAACACAAAACTTAAGCATAAAAGACATACAAAAGATAAGTTCTAAAATTATACTCAAATATATACATATATTTACAAAGTCACACCAAAAGATTTACAAATTACCCGACCTCCAGTCGGTACAAAACCCAATATACACATAAGCACCGGCTCCAAAAATCTAGCCAGCCAACCAAATAACAAAAGGGAGTAGTCATGCCAGTTCTAACAAAAGTAATCCACCAGTTAACCAAAAGTACAAAAGCGACCCTACAGGCCTCCCTTAGGGCCCAGGTTCCCAACGAAACCTAACGTGTCCACCTCGTCCATCATCTCTGGACCGGTGGCTCGTGGCGGTGCCTCCGCGGCCATATCTAGTATGACCTCGCAGTCCATCAAAATACTCCGAGCCCTCTCCGTCAGCTGCCTTTTCATAGCGAAGAGATACTGGTGAGTGTCCTGAAGCTGACGGCGTAAAGCGTCCGCCCTATGCATCTCATCTCGGAGACCCCGTTCCAAGTCCCTAATGCGTATCACCTGCCCGTGGCCAACCTCTCTGGCCTCCTCTAGCTGACTAATCAGACTGCGTCGCTCATCGTCCACTGCCAGGACGATCTCGTCAGGGTAACTGTACGTATCCCAACACCTACAAGGTCGGTGCGACGCCTGACCAAAAGGGGAGTACAAAGTGTAAGGCTCTCCCGGCCTCTGCCGATAACGGATCGCCCGCTTACGCAACACTCGATCCTCTGGGCCCCTCGCACTCAGAGGTCTCGGTCCCACGCCACTGGGTCCGGCACCACTCGAACTGCCCGGATACATACCTACAAAACATTAATTCGTCAGTTCTCCGACATTTCAGCTTAAAATATATCATTCATCTTAAAAGAATCAAGTATGCCTAGTGCCTATCACGTATGTCCCACTTGCCCAAGTCCTCTAACCTAGGCGCTCTGATACCACCTGTGACGACCCCACTTCTCCCAAGGGCGAACCCGAGGGTATTAGGGGGCCGCCTGCCTAGCTCGCGCCAGGACTCGAAACTTAAAACAATATAACTAGATAAATCGAAAGAGCACTATATACACAATATATACAATCCCAAAAGTGTTCGAATCATCCCATTACATCCTTATGAATATAACCAAAACCAAAGAGTAGACCCTAAGGAGGGTCCTTATACAAACCACCAAAACTAAAACCAACATCCTAATTGTCCAACTATTACATGCAAATCTAACTATACTAGTGTATGTGTCAAAAGTCCCCGCGTCGGCCCCTGCTAAGGAAAACAAAAGAAAAGGGGTAAGCTATATGCTTAGCAAGAAAATAGGGGCAAAAGCGTAAATCTCACATATTAACAATTACACAGTAAGAGTAAAGCAAAAGCAGAAAAACAACATCACATAATAAGGATACGGGTGGCTCCAAAGCCAATTCATGTGCCATGTATGATCTCCTGCCGACACTCCGTCGACCACAAATAATGGTCCGTAGAACTCCACTTGTTCTCCCACCGTACACCTTATCACCCTCTCTGGCCAGACACCTCACAAACTTGCTCGAGCGAACGAAATTGAGCTTGGTTCACAAGCTCGGGTCACAAACTTGGTCCACATACTCGGTGAACCGGATTCACAAACTTGGTGACCTCAATCCAGGTTGGACTGACTTCGACCAAGCCCTAACCGGCTCGAATAGTCCATCTAGGTATTGAGATCGGGCCCCAAACTCACAAACTTCACAAAATTATTCAAAAGTCACCCCGAGCCACAAGCTCAAGGGTTTTAGTTCCAAAATTGCTCATATACACAAGCCATGTACAAATATGTGCGCAAGTTAGGGTTTAGGTCGAGTGCGATAAAGTACACCCTCGCCTAGGTACCCTCTTCATACATAAGCAACTAACACACAAGAGCGGCCTGAGTACTTACTCAAAATACAAAAGTGGTACAAGAGCAAAATCACTTCGCGCGTGTTCGCTAGTAGTGGGCCCCACCGGCTCCGGCTAGCTCACCACTGTCTGAAATAGGAGATTGTATCACATATTATCATAAACGGCCACTAACATGCCCAAAACAAGCAAAACGGAAAAATCGGCACGTGCAAGTGCGGAAACGGCAAAATGGGGGCACGCGCGCGCGCGGAACGACAAACCGAAATGGCCAAATCTGCCATCTCAAACTATTTTCATCAAAAGTTAGGCTAGGAATGTCGGATCAAGGTACATGAGGTACCGTTACGAAGCTAAGAGGAAGGGATACAATTTTCATGAAGACACCTAAGTCCGGATCTGAACAGAAATAGGTCGAAAGTATGGAAACTCGTTCCAGAAATTCGCACTTTAGAGTGACGGACAGGGTATGTTTACTGGACCATAACTCCCAGTTCACAAATCCAAATTAGGAAATTCCAAAGGCATTAGAAAGCTGGGACATAAGGCTAAAACTTTGATGTTTTGGTCAAGACCTGAATCCACTCAGAACAGAATGAAAATTGAGTGCCAAAGTACCCGTCAGAACTGTCCAGATTCAAAGGCAGTTCTGACGATCGATCTTGTTTTGGTCATAACGGGAGCTACGGAACTCGGATTTCGACGCACTTTATACCGTTTCAAAGCTAAAACAAAGATCTACATTTATTATGAAGGATTCCACACCCAGATCGTACGTTATCAAAACGGATAAAACATGGGCAGAAGCAAAAGTCAAAACGTAACACACTTCAGGGTATAAAACAGGTGCTAGTTTTTTGTCTATAACTCGGGTTACACTGATCCGTTTGACCTGAAATTTTACAGGAATATTCAGGACATAAGGGGCTACAACTTTCATGTTTTTAGGAACTTCTGAATCCATACGTAACATCGAGAAAAATGAAGCCAAAGTTCGGATGCTGAACTGCCCTAGTTTTCCAGATTTGCCGGTTTTGCGCGCCGCAACCGTACAGTCCGTTCTATGATTCTCATACCAACTTTTCTAACCAATTTGATACCCAACAACAATACGTATATCAGCCTATTATTGGTCCGAAATTCTCTCCTTATTTAACCACAAAATTACCAAACACTAACCAAAATCCCTATCCTCACTTCATTCGCACTAATGAGCTTGCTCTAACATCCAACTAACCAAACCCCAACTCACTAGGCATTAGCCAAGCTAAACTATCCTAATGGAGTCTAGGGTTTCATGAACCAAATCTGATTTTACCAAAATCTAACCATACAAGAACAATCAATACACCACAAATCCCATCTACAAATGAATTTCTCAATCAAAGCAACTAAGGAAAACATTAAAGCAAGAAGCCCTAATTTTTTTTTCCTTTTGACCGAATTTCCAACAGCAACAAAACACTAAAATTAACCATAAAACTTCAATATAAACATCAAATCCACCATACAAATCCATAATCACAACAAAATACATCAATTCCATAGCTTAAAGATTAACAACCCCAAAATTTATCTTTCAAAGAAGATGGCATACCTTCAAATGAGTTTGGTAGATGATCAAACTTCAACAATCAAGCTCCTAAGTTGTTCCCTCAAGCTTCAAAGGCAAGATGAAAGGCTAGAAGATGAAGAACTTGAAGAATTTCTTTCCTCTCTTTGCTCTCTCAATCTCGGCTCTCCTCTCTCTTTTTCTCTCCAAGTCTTGTCTTGTTTGTCTTGTGATTATCTTATAATCCTAAGGTAATAAATAGTCAAAGACAATAGGAGACATTTTTAGGCTAACCAATCACATAAAAATGCTTTATTTGCCTTTTAAACCCTTGCACTTCAACCTAGCTTTTATTCTATTCTTGCCCTCAAACATTTGATAATCTTTCAATTAACTCCATAGGTCATAACTTAATCTAGTTTAAAACATGTAATCACGCTTAATTACTTCATTAATCACTTTCCTATCTTAATCACCTATACTCAAACATACTTTTTCCATATTAAAAACAATCATACAACAACTTTTATAACTTTGGCAAAATTAGGATTTTCTCCTTAGCCCTAAAACCCTACTTTCACCACACCGAATAATAAATAACCCTAATATCAACTTACGAACTGACTGGGGCCTCACAGCTTGTGTGCTCGTTTCCAATCTTGTCCTAAAGAATCTCATTTGATTGCTGTTAAAAGAATCTTTAGATACTTGAAGGGAACCTTGAATTATGGTCTTTGGTATCCAAAATGTCATGAATTTCCATTATGTGATTTTTCGGATGTTGATTTTCGTGGATGTAAAATAGATAGAAAAAGTACTAGTGGTACATGTCACCTTCTTGGTAATTTTTTAGTATCATGGTTTAGCAAGAAACAAAATGCTATCTTTTTGTCTACGACAAAAGTGGAATATGTAGCCGCCAGTGCATGTTATGCTCAATTGTTGTGGATGAAAAATACCTTGAATGACTTTGGTCTGGTGTATGATTGTGTGCCTATGTATTGTGATAACACTAGTGCCATAAATTTGACAAAGAATCCTATTCAACATTCTAGGACCAAACACATAGACATAAAGCATCATTTCATTCGTAATCTTATCCAAAAGGGTGAAATCTGTGTAAAATATGCTTGTTCAAAAGATCAATTTGCTGATATTCTTACAAAAGCTTTACCATTGGATTAGTTTACATTTTTTAGAACAAAATTGGGTGTTTTGAAAAAGACCTTCTAAAAAGGGATTTCTGGTCGAGCTTTATCGGACGTCCGATAGTTGATTAACGGACGTCCTACAGTGTTCTAAGCCATTGTCCAGAAAAGTTTTGCGTCGGGCGGTTGTGTCGGACGAGTCTCTTCGTTCGGCCGTCCGACACTCAAAAGGAGTGTGTTATAAAGAAGCTTTCTCCTTCATTTAGTTCAAAAGCAACCGTTGTCTCGGACGCACCGCTTCACTTTCCTCCACTTTCAAAAATTCAAATTCGTTTCTTCTCAGAACATATTTTAAGAAATTGACTTCACGAATGACCTCACAACCCCTTTGCAAACTGATCACAATTCAAACTTTTTTCTAACTGTCAAAAACTCGACTGATCCCAAATTTCTTTAGAAACCCTAACTTCACAAAACTCACCTATTTTTGGCAGATTCGAGCATTCATTCTAGTCTAAATAGCCATATTAGTCCATCTCATCTGCATTCTCATCACATTCTCCAAGAAAATCATCCCACATTTCATCATGGTTCGATTGAGAGGAGGACCTTCAGGCATCGGACGCACAAATCAGACTTAGAAGTGAAGAAACTGTGGTGCCATCACCAAGCAAATTGACTCGTGGGTCTGTAAAACGCACTGAAAAAAGAAAAAGCATTGATCAGACTGAGCAACAGCCTACCACATTGCCCAGGTTCATTGATGATGGTGCCAGAGACAAGTTTGAATGGATTTCACAGAAAGGCTTCATAACTCAAAGAACCATCATTCCCTCTAAATTCCTTAAGCTTGATCTAGAGCCAGTTCTTAAGTTTTTTGAATTCCAAAAATGGTTTCACATTCTATCAATACCTAACACATATTACCCTAAAATGCTTTATCAGTTCTTTGCTAATCTTAAGAAGGGTAGTTCCCATACTGAAATTGTCTCTCATGTTAATGGTATTAACATTCTTCTTACTGCTAATGTTGTCAATCTAGTTCTGAAAATCAAAATTGAAGATGGTTGTAGGAGTAAAATTGTAAACTTTTTCTCTTATGAAAAATATCCTACTACTTATCACCATTTTCATATTGAAAAACTGATGACCTACTTTCAAAATCACTTTAACACACCTATTGAGGCCAAATTGGAAGATCTCAGTTCTCAAAATCTGATCATTTTCACAATCATTTCAAACCTGTTGGTTCCTACTGACGGTCATAGGACTGATGCCAACAAAATGGAGTTTTATCTGTTTTACTATTTTGTTGAGAAAATCAGAATTGATTTTGACTTTATCATGTATAAAGTTTTGCTCAAACTGAGCACTGATAGCCGTAGGAAACTCTCTTATGGAAAGTTTTTAACTCCAATCTTTACCCATTTCAAAATTTCCTTCACTGGAGTGTCTCCGAAAGAATCTTCATCATCTATTTTCACCAAAACTTATTTTGAGAGAAAGAGTAGTAGATTCTTTGATGGTTACTGGTGTTATAAGGAATCTGTCTTAGAGTCTAGAACCAAGAGTCATCATGAGGGATCAGTCACTCCTAGACCTTCTAAACAGCCTCCTATCACTTCACTCTTTTCTATTCATTCTCGAAGATCCTCTACTTAACCCTCATCATCCAATCATGAAGTCATTTGCCTACTTGAGGAACTCAAGCAACAGTTCTTCTTCTTGAAAATGGTCTAATGATGACCATGACAGCTGAGCAACAAGCTACTTTCTTGGAAAAGAGAAATCTGCTTGTGCCTCCTATCCCACAAGAGGATGAATACATACATCAAAAGGAGCCACGCACTGAGTCAACTCCTGTCCCACAAGAGAAAGAACCACATACTGAGTCCACTCCTCCCACAACTAAAGTCCATGCCTCGAGCTCTCAGCTTACTCCTCATGATCCCTCGATTTCAGACAAAGGAAAGGCTCCAACTACTAAGACTAGTGAAGCAGATGATGAAAAAATTGAAGATGAATTGGATCTCTCTCAGTTTCGTCTTGCAAGAAGAAGACCTGGATCATCTAAGATCACGATTTAGGCACTCTAGGAGCATTTACACTTCATATTAGGATGCATTCTCTTGATCTTTTGTTTTTTCTCTTTTGATGTTTCTAGTGCTCTGTATTAATGAATCTCTCTGGTGTTTTTGGTTTGATTTCTAGCATGGATCTTGGTTAACATTGATGGGTTCTAGTTGAAAGGCTAATGTATTTTGATTGATATTTCTCTGTTTGGTATTTCTTTTGGTATTAATTCTCTGTTTTCGGCTGATATTGGTTGCTGAATCTTGATGTTATGACTACTATGTAATGGTGTAATGAGCTGCTAAACTCTAGTTGATATTGGTTGCTAAACACTACTTTCTCATCTTATGATTACAAAAAGGGGGAGAAATTGATGCTATGTGCAAGAGGGAGTTGTTCTGAGATTATGAGTTTTGCTATGTGTAAGGAAAAGTTATTCTGAGATTATGAGTTTGGCAATTTAAAAGTTTTGGATGCGATGAGTGAGAGGGAACTTATGCTCATTTTTTTCTTTCTTTCCATCCATTGTTTTGTCATCATCAAAAAGGAGGAGAATGTTGATCTTGGTCCCTATCTTTTGATGTTTATAAAATAATTGGATGATACTAATATCTCTTCAAAAAGAAATCCTTTCAGATATGAAGCAACCTGATTCAAAGAACAAGAGAAATTGAAAGAGATAAAGGAATTTGAAAGCTGTCGGACGCTCATGAAAACAACACCGGATGTCCGGTAATTAATGCAGAACTTCGGACGCATGAAAAACTCCATCACCGGACGTCCGAAAGAATTAAGAAATTCGTTCTAACTCACTGTCTGCTTTCGGAAGCAAGCATTAGAGGTACCGTCCGAAAGAATTGAAAAAGATTTTTCAAACTCTCTGCCTGCTTTCAGACGCAAGTTTCAGAAGTACCGGACGTCCGATACTTCCAACGGCTAGTTGACTCTTCAGCTGCCTTCTATCCGTTGGAAGTATTAATGAAACACTTTTTTGTCTCATATAAATAGTGCATGGTCAGAAACTTGAAAACAATTTTTGCACACTGAGAATACGAAAGATTAAAAGTAGTTTTAGTGAGAAAACACTCTACAAGGAAGATTCTACAAGGAAGATTTGTACTCTTTGTGGTGTAAGATTCGTGTAAGCTTTTCTTGTGTGAGAGAAATGCTTCAATAGTGTAGCTTTGTGAGGGTTATCTTGAGTGATTGTAAAACTTTCTAACTTGACCGAGTGTTGCTTGGGGCAAAGAGGAAGTGAGTCTTCCTTTGTACACAAAGATTGGTTGTATTTCATCAACTTGAAAAACTTGTTCTATAAAGTGATTTCAAATTCAAGAGAAGTTTGGTACTCAAATTGATTTGCTATTCTTCCCTTTCTATATACTATCCTGTGAATCTTAATTACTTATCTCTTCTACTCTCAAGTGATATTGTTCTCTTACAAATTGTTCCTTTGGGTGGTCACCTAGAAAAGAAGCTAAATTTCACATTGAACAAAAAAAAAGTGTCCTTTAACTTGATTAGTTTTTAAATTACCTAATTCACCCCCTCTTAGATTGTCTTTGATCTTAACAGGTATGGAATTCCTTGAGACTATTACAAATGAAATTACCCATTAATTGAATGCTATTATCTTGACTAGTTATGGAGTAATTTCCTAATATACGTGATACTCGTTTTTGCCGGTGTAACAACTATACTTATAATTAATTCATACCTACTTTCGTGGTTATTGTGAGAACTTGCAAAATTCTCCATATTTTCTTAAAATTCTCTTTTATTTTGAATAAATTACTTTATAATATCTTTACTATTAAATTACTCTCTCAATAGTTGTAATAAATAATAGAATCAAGAGTTTTACCTTTAGTTTTATCGTTAGGGTAAATTAGGATTTTTTACGTATTTTGGTAGTGTGATTAATTGGTGATGTGTGTGTACTAAATTTGGTGGTTAAGAGTGAGTTTTAGATAAGAGGAAGTGTGTGATTAGAAGTGCTAATAATAAGTGAGTGAATCACAAGTTAAAACACAAGTACGAGAGAGTTAAGGAAAATAGGTTTGAACCAACGTGTACTGTTTGCTACTGATTGAGACACCACTTGAACACTACTTTATTACCTTAATCTCCTTGCTTTTATTTCAGAAAAATAAACCCTAAAATATCCCCTAAAGCAGCCGAAAATATTCACCACAAGAAAAGGGAGAAAAAAAAAATAAGAAACCATCTTGTTGCGACAAGTGGCGACCATCCAAGAGAGTTTGACCAAGCTATTTTCCTACCTTCTTATCTTTCATTTTTACTCAATTCCCTCATTCTTTCTTCTTGGTGGCCGAGAGCAAGAGAGGGAAAAAGAGAGAAGAAAACTTCATTTCCAACCTTGATTCTTCCTTGTTTGAGTTGAAATCTCAAAAACTAAACCGATTAAACCTTCACCTTGGTGCTAAGGAAGCTTGTTGTGGAGTTGTTTGGAGAGGAAAGCTTTTGTTCTTCACTTTCTTCAAGTGTTTGGAAGGTATAAGTCTAAAACTTCCTTTTCTCTTCCTTAATCTTGTTAAATAGGCTATAGAAGCTTTTAATCTTGGCATATGATGGATGATTTTCTAGTTTTTGGTGGTGTAGTGAAAATTTCGGCCAGGGTTTATATTTTTCAGCTTTGATTATTAATGTTTCACTAGCAAATGTTGTTATTGAGCTCGGAAATAGAATTTGTGAAGTGATTAGTGGCATGGTTGTTACTTTTTAGAGTTGAAAGTTGAATTTTTAGCTTTGGCAAGTAAATTTCAGCATTGGTTGTGATTGAGTAGTGGCTAGAAATGAGTTATATGTGGATGTTATTTAGCCTAGTGGAAGGGCTATCTTGATATACTTGCTTGTGTGTTTGAATTGGGCTGATTTGAGGGAAAAAAAAATGAAGTCATATATGACTGAAAAATGGATAAATATAAAGGACATGCTGTCCAAATTTTCGCTTGAAGGATAAGCGAGTGAACTTGAAACTTGAGCGACGATTTGAGGTCGCTATGACGGCCCCACCTTCCCCTATGGCGTACCAAAGGGGTTAGCAGACTGCCTGCCCAAATCTCGCCAGGACTGCTAAGACGGTTATACATAATCTAAAATGTTCCGAAAAATATTAGCGCGCTCAAGCGATCTAAAACCACAAAATGGGAAAACGAAAATTAAAATCGTAAATGAATAGTGACTGCCACGTCACCATCCAACTAGCATCCAATCGAATATATATATCACCATACCTCGGAGAAATATTTCCAAACCAAATAGGATACATGAACAGGGTTAAACGGTGTTATACACCTACGTTTGTAATATACAAATCAAAAGAAAGTTATTTAGATCTAAGTACATTTAGGATTTTTCCCACCATCGAGGAGCTTTACAAAAGAATATATTCAAGCTATATAAAACCAGCTCAACTCGTGCTTCAAAACAATATCGTCTTCCCAAAAGTTATTTATATTCCTGTAAGGAAAACAAAGTAACGAGGGTGAGTTTACGCTCGTGAGGTACCAACAAGACACACCAATAAACACATTTTATCACACAGTGATTCCAAAGCTCATAAACAAACAAGTCAATATAAAAGGATACAATTGGCTCTCAAGAGCCACTTTCCACTTGCCGCACTTGATCTCCAACCCGTTGACACTCCGTCAACCTTTAAAGAGAAGAACATCCTGTAAGTCCCCACTTTACTCCATATTCCTTCCACCGATCACCCCCTTACCGGGCCCGAACACCTCACAGTAACAGAAAGGGTAATACTCGAGTATACCATAAAGTCGAGGAGTTAACACTTCACTCGACTGCAGTGAACCCAAGGTCCGTTATCGATTCGCCCAAGCCCTTGCCGGCTCGATTTGATTAAAGACCAATGGGATATGAGCTCAGATAGCACAGTTAAGTTGTCGGGCAAAGCCCTCAGCCAAGTCAAATCACACATGTAGACAATTTCACATTTAACAGTAACAGTAATACAGATAAGAGACCGAGAGCGATAAAGTACACTCTCGTCTCATTCAAGCCATTCAAGTTCATATAACCAGTATAAACAACCATTTATGCAGTAGACCATATAATGGTACATTCACCAAGGCAAGTAAGAAAATTCACAAGTGAGTTTCGGGCGTAGGCGTCGGATCACCGGCACGACCTAAACAACAAGAATATCACAATTAAGACTCGAACATGAGTCAAAGCAATTCCACACACTATCAAAAATAAGGCCCAATAGAATGTATAGGTGCATAACCAAGCTAGGGAGAGTACGGAAATGAAGTTTATGCACTAAAACCCAAAAGACAGTTTTGACGTCATTTAGCGGAACGGGTACAACTAGAGATACACTTATTGGATTAGGGTGAAATTTATACCGATTCGAAGCTAAGACGAAAGGATACAACTTTGTAGAAGACCACTCAGTCCAGTTTGTAGTGTAGCTAGGTCCAATTTACCAAAACAACCCCAGATTTTCCAATTCAAAGCTCCCTGTGGAATTCAACTAGCAGTCCTGATTCATTCACTCATATCTCAGCACACACAACTACAATTCAAGTGATTCCAAAGCCATATGAAAGATAAGATACAAGGCTACAATTATTAAGAAGGCATCAACAACCAAATCAGTAGTATTACCAGTCAAACTTACCAATTACAGAAGCTGATTATCAGTTTCGGACAGAAACAGGGCAGCAGGGAAATTTCGGTCTTTTCACAGGCTACGTTGCTCCGATTAACCTAAAATTTTACAGGAAGATATTTAACACCGTTTTATACAACTTTCATGTTTTAACCTTAGGCTAATTCGGCCTCTAACCTACTCAAATAAATTCGGACAGAACAGGCCTGTTTGAAACCCTAATCTGGAAATTTCGCCCCAAACCAGAATTTTTGCACAATCAATCATATCCAACATATATCAACTCCATTCTACACCATAACTAACCAACAATCCATGACTAACCAACACTAAACATATAAAATCAGAAAAATCAAGCATAAAGTAAAAATTCATCAATCTCCACCAAAAATCATAAAATCTTCCCCTAAAACATCTCTTTAGCCACCACAAGTCATTAATTTAACAATAACATGAACAATGGAAGAATCTCTTGGTCACTTACCTTGTAAACTCAAGAAAAGAGGTAACTTAGCACCTTTCCTTCTCAAACCACTTCACCAATCACCTTAATCCTACCAAGAGAAAGGTTTTTATGGAGCAAAGCCAAGTTTTAACGGTTGGTTTGTGAGATTCAAGCAAGAAATTGAAGAAAAAAGTTGGAGGTTTTTTTCTCTTCTTTTCCAACAAGAAGTTCGGCCAAGAGGATGCAATTTTTGATGAATTTTTGGTCAATTTTTGGTTATTTAATAAAGGTGGTAAGATGGTCCAAGTCCAAGGTCCAATGAAAACGCGACACCTAGCATCTCTTTTGGCTTATACTTATCCTTTTGTCTCTCCACCATTAATCCAACTACACATCCTCTAATTACCTCATAACACTTAGTAAATTAATTCCCAGAATACTAAACTTAACCTAATCGGCCGAATTTTATCGAACTTACCGCACTAGCGGGTCTCACATCCACTGTACACTTTGAAAATCTCATGAACTAACTTATACTAGAAAAATGATCTAAAATCTATATCTACTCATAAAAATTACCTGGAAAATTTTTCTAATAAAGAAAATTTATAAAAGGCATGCAATTAAATAAAATAAAACCTAAAAAATAAGAAAATTTCGGGCTCTCACACTCTCTCCCCCTTAAAAGAATTTCGTCCTCGAAATTTCTCACATTGATTCACAAACAGTTCAGGGTATTTCTTTTTCATATCGTCTTCCATCTCCCAGGTCGCCTCTTCGACTCCGTGGTTCTTCCATAGGATTTTCACTAAGGGAATTTGCTTACTCCTCAGCTCCCTCACCTTTCGATCTAGCACACGTACAGGTCTTTCTTCGTAGGTAAGGGCTTCATCTATCTCAATCTCCTCTGGTTGTACAATATGAGTCGGGTCAGGATGGTATTTCTTGAGCATTGACACATGGAAGACATTGTGTATTCGGGACAAACTTGGCGGCAACTCGAGTCGGTATGCAACTTTCCCAACTCGCTGGAGTATTAGGGTAAGGCCCTACGAATCTTGGTTGAAGTTTCTTTCCTCTACCCATCGTAACACTTCGCAGGGGTGTAATTTTAAGAAAAACGCGATCTCCAACTTCAAACTCCAAGTCTTTTCTTCGATTGTCCGCATAGCTCTTTTGGCGACTTTGAGCAGTTTGGAGTCTCTGACGGATCAACTTGACCTTTTCTTGGGCATCCTCCATCCAAGGGATAACTGTTGGGTCCAAGACTTTCTTTTCTCCTACCTCATCCCAGTATAGCGGAGACCGACACTTTCGTCCATAAAGAGCCTCATACGGTGCCATTTGAATCGACGAATGGTAGCTGTTGTTGTAGGCAAATTCCACTAATGTCATATGTTGACCCCAACTACCTCTGAAGTCCAAAACACACGTTCTTAACATATCTTCAAGTGTCTGAATCGTTCGTTCCGACTGCCATCCGTTTGAGGGTGATAAGTGGTACTTAGGTTCAGTTTAGTTCCCAAGGTCTCCTGAAACTTTTGCCAAAACCTTGACACAAAACGAGGGTCCCGGTCGGAAACTATACTTACAGGGACCCCATGTAATCTCACAATCTCCTCCATATATACCCGAGCCAACTTATCCATGGAATACTTCATATTCACAGGTACAAAGTGAGCCGATTTGGTTAACCGATCGACGATCACCCAAACGGCATCATGTCCTTTTTGTGTTCTAGGCAAACCGGAAACGAAGTCCATGGTAATGTTCTCCCATTTCCATTCAGGTATCTCAAGAGGTTGTAGTAATCCAGAAGGTTTTTGGTGTTCAGCCTTAACCTGCTGGCAGACTAGACAAGTTTGTACATATTGAGCAATCTCCCTCTTCATCTTATCCCACCAGTATAGCTGTCGTAAGTCCTGATACATCTTAGTACTACCCGGATGGATGGTGTATTTCGATCGATGAGCTTCATCCAGAATCTCCCTCCTCAAATTCTCATCCTCAGGCACTACAATGCGATTTCTAAACCTCAAAATTCCCTTAGGACTTAGATTAAAATCAGAAATTTCTCCTTTCTTCACTTTTTCCACCCATTTCTGAACCATCGGATCCGTAGTTTGGGCCTCCTTGATTCTATCCAATAGGACGGATGTCACCCGAATATTTCCAAAGGTGATCTTTCTACCCTCCATTTTAGGGTTCCACTCACCAATAGCTTCTAATATTTCCCACTCCTTAACTGTGAGGACTCGCAAAATTTTCTTATTTAAATTCTTATTTCGAGCTCATTTAATTATTTATTTGGCCAATTGCCTCGAATATTATTTTCTAACCTTATTAGACTTAAATACATGGAATTATGGCTTCATTATGTTTTTAAAGTGACTCGTTTCAAAAATTAATTTTTGGAAGCTCGATTAATGAAAATAAAGAAAACGTGTTTGAGAAATTTTAGCCAATTAAGAGTGCATTAAACTAGGAAAATTGGAGCCAAGTACAATGTTCTTAAAATAGGTAAATTTAGGTTTAAATACTCAAGTGATAGTTAGTGGTACGATCGTTATAAGAATTTCTCGAAGGTTTCACTTTATCGCGCCTAAATTGGAAATACGCGTTTTCACGCGCGCACTTAATTGAGGGACTTTAGACCATTATTTTGGGACAATTAAGAGTGAATAATATTTATATGAATATAAGTGCATTATAGGTTTAGTGCACTAGTGAAATAAACTCGAGAGGAATCGAGCACAAAACGCGCGCGTACGCGCACTATTCCTAGTTGACTTTTGAAGTAAACTTTGGCCTCAAAATTTAAAGCTTCTCACGGAAGCTTATCATCAGCTTTAGTTCTTCTTTTGCTGCTCCTAATAGCCGAACAACCAAGAGGAAAAAAAAAAAACAGCTCCAATTCCCTCTTCATTTCTTGCACCAAATCTCAACCATTTCACACCAAAATTGAACACCACTTAGCTTAATACTTGGAGAGTTCATCTAGCTAAGAAAAGGCGCTGCTTTTCACGGTTTCTTGGAGCTTCAAGGAGGGCCGAAATTCTGGTCTTAAGCACACCAAGGAGGTATATAGTGATCTAACACTCTAAACTTGGTTTATAAGAGTTGATTTACACTTGTAGGCTTGGATATTCATGTGGATGACTTGGTTATGGTGTAAAATGAAATGGGTGGGCTCTATGAACTCCCACCTTTGTCTTGAAAGTTGATCTTATGCTTGATGATGTTTATAATGTTGTATTAGTGTTTAAACTAGTGGATTATTGGTGGAAAATTGATGGAAGCTCATGATGGGTGCAAAGGCCAAATCTGACCATTTTGCCCCTGCTTTGTTCGGCCACTATAATGCAAAAATTTGAGGATTTAAGGGCTTGATTGTGTTGTTTACATGTTGTAGTAGTTGTATAAAAATTTTCATTAAAAAATACTGAGTTTTGGCTGGTCAAATGAATTTATTTCCCAAAGCTAGTAATCTGGAAACTGATTCCGTAATGCTCATACCAGTGTTCGTATTTCGTCCATAACTCCGTACTCTGACGTCGAAATCAAGTGCCGTCAGTGGTATTTGAAACTAGACATTCCCACCTTTCCAACGGTATAAAATTCACATTCTGGTTCCATGTGTGTGAGCCGCACCACTCTTCTGAATTCAGCTGTTCTGTTTCTCTGTTCTGCTGGAATGAAATACAGAAGCTGTGATTTGTAGCTCGATTTCGAGCTAGTTGTATGCCGAATTTCAGAATGATTTCTTCTGTGAACTTATAGCTCTATGAATGTGTTTTCCAACGCTATAAACCATGCCCAAGTCTGAGTTAATGTGAGTGACTTGTGATCAAAATACAGAGCCTGCCCTGCTCTTGAAAACCCTGACTTTTGGACAGATTTGATGCAAGGCTTGGTATAGACTTGCTAACTGAACATTTTGGTGCTAAACACCTACCAAATGTACCATGAATGTTCATTAGGCTTTGCCTACACTACTGAACCATATTTGGAGGATTTTCCTTAACCAAATGTTTGGAATGGAAAACGAAAGGGCTCAAGGCAGTTTTGTCTTGGGATTTTCGAAACTTTGGTTGTTTGATTGACTACCTTCCCGAAGGTATTTTTCCATGAAAATTGGTAGAGGGATACTATTTATATAGGATTATTATACTGCTAAATTTGGTACCAATCCAAGTCCGTTTCGATACCTGACTAAAGTCCTAAAGTTGGAAGCTCAAATCTGGAAATTTTCACCAGTTTTGAATTTTCCCTAACTTTGAGTCACCGTATCTCGGTGCTCGAAACTTCGATCCTTGATCCACTTTTTCTGTTATAAACCTTACTTGTAACTCTAATTGAGTTACAAATTTCAGAGGCTAGCTCGCAACGTGTGAAATTTTCCGAATTTCCAAAGTTAGCGAAAAACCAACCCCGGCTCAATTCTGAGTGTTCTGGAACAGAAACTTCATGCCCATTTTTGAATACCTTCCACTTAGATTCATGGAAAAGTGTCTTCTAAGAACTTTTAGCACTTTCTAAGAGGTTTCTAACGGTACCAAGTTTTCTAATTTTGGACCTACTGAGTGCAGGATCTGATTTTTCTAAATTTGACGCGCAAAGCTGAAATTTGTCGATTTCTTAGAAAATGAAATTTTGAAAACTCGTTACTCCTTCTTGATGATAATTGGTCGCTTTAAACTTGATTTCATGAAGGAAATCAGTTTTTCTTGTGTTAATAAAACCTCACTTTTAAACCTTTATTTTGAGTGGCTAAGGTTCTTGGTTTGAGGTATTGACTAGTCCAAATGAGCGTAACTCCTTTCTTGATTAATACGTGATTGTGAGTGAAAAATACTTGTTAATTGCTTCAGGTGCTCAAGCGAGTCTTGAAGAGAATCCCGGAGAGGACAACTAAAGATTTTCTCGCTCAATTACTTTTGGATTGGTGAGTGTCAAGTGCATGACTTGTCGTGTTTACTTGATTTACCTGCTTATATACGTGAATATCACTTGATGAGACGAGTGTGTACTTTATCGCACTCGCTCTCATTTACTTGAACTTTACTTGTATTAACTTGGTTTTCAAAGTCGATTGAGTGAATCTCGTCGACTAAAATATACCCGTTTTCGTGTGCATGTCGTGTTGCCGTGCGTGTCGTGTATGTCGTGCGTGTCTTGTTGTCGGGTGGAGTGAACCTCCTCGACTTATGGGGACGCCCAATTCTCTTAGCCAATCTTGCAACTCGAGCCGGCATGGGCTTGGTCGAGAAGCTTGATAAACCAAGAGAGTAACAAAACACAACTTGATCTTTTGAGATCTTGTTCGGCATACTCGTGGAGTATCGCCCTTTTCGTGCGTGTTCAAAAATCAAAACTTGATCTCTTGAGATCTCGTGTGGCATACTCGACGAGTATCGCCTTTTTCGTGCGTGTTTGGTTTCGGATCCGAGAGGGTGGAATGTTGGCCGGAGGAAGTAATAAGTGAAGTTTCTACGGATAAAATACCCACCCGGATAACGGAGTATCATCACGAGGGGGTATCGGATCGAGTCGTGGCGAAGCAAGTGGAAAATAGCTCCTGAGAGCTCCTATATCCTTGAATTGTTTCTGTTTACTTTTCTCGCTCGAATTGTAAATTACTTGAATATTGGGATTGTTACTTGGACAACGTGCTTGCATGTGTGTTTTCTTGGCCTCACGAGCGTTTCGCTCACCCCGTAGATTTGTTTTCCTTAACAGGAATGGATGGAGTGAAACTCGTTGGAACCCTTTGGATGTACTTTTGTATTAGGGTTTCAATTGTAATTGACTAGACATTTTGGCTATTGTATATATTTGGGAATTGATGTATCTTTTGGATCCTGATGTAAGAATTGGATAACGGATGTATTTTGAACTCGTGGTACAAGACTTGGATATTCGATTATGGAAGCGATTTTTCCTTATTAGACTGGTATAAATTGTTATATATTGTTAAGTTTGAATTGATTTGTCTCGAGTCCTGGCGAGAGCTAGGCAGGCGTTCCGCGGATACCCTTGGGTTCGCCCTTGGGAGAAGTGGGGGCGTCACAGTTGGTATCAGAGCTTAGGCTTTAGATCTTTGTAGTGTATCCTAGGCTTAAAAGTTTAGGATACCGGACTGTGGGACTGGTTTGAAAGTTAAGTGACTACTTGTAGGAAAAAAAAAATCAGAGTAACTTCGCCTGGTCTCTGCACGGAGTGAGTTTGGGCCAAGACGTGATATGGTCCCAATTATGTGAATATGTATAAAAGACTAAGTACTCTTCTTGTGCGTAAGTTGTGAACTATGAAAGTGGTAAGTGTAAAACCTTTATCATGCTATTTGAGGTAGATAGATATGTACGTCAGGTAGGGATCTTAAACTTTGTTAATTTGCACTTGGGAGCGTACGGCCTGAGTTGTAAATTCTCTTAGTTCTGAATTCTTGTACTTGAGTACTAAATACTTTTCCTGAGAGAATACTTGTGACTTCGAAAGGGATATAGTCTCGTATATTATAGTGTGAATAAAAATCATAAGTGGTTTTGAGATAAGTTCTGATGGCAAAGGTCAGAGCCCGGAGGATTCTTGTATTGGACTTGAGATCTCCATTATGGGAAATGAACGAGAAAAAAAAAACTAGACCCTTTTGACTGATGTAGTTAGAATTGTCAGGGGTGATGCTAAGTGCTGAGGCCATTGTATTTTGCATGACTGTATGGCCTACTTTTGGGGCACTTGTTTGACTTTAGTCTTCTGTGACTAAAAGTACTTTTGTGGCACCTGTGTACTATATTTTTGTGATTTTCCCCTGACTTGCTAATTGTATGGATTTTGACATGTTAATGAATGTAAATTATTATTATTTTCAATGTTTTCGCAATTGGTCCTTGTTTCAAGTATTTTCTCGTGTAATTGATTTATTTCTTGCATTAGGCATACTTAGGTTATGGAAGGGCTAAGAAGGGGTCGAGGCCGTGGGCGAGGGACTGGACGAACCCAACCTCAAGGGGATGAACAAGGATCGGCAACTAGACCGACCCAAGGACAAGAAAATATAGAGGTTAACCAAATGGCTACTGCCATTAATAGGATGACTGACATCCTAGAACGATTAGCTGAGAGACAGGGACCAGTGCCAGTTAACCAACCTGGGGGCCAGGATAGAGGGGAAGATAGAGCCTTAGAGAGGTTCTTAAAGTTCAACCCGCCTAAGTTCATTGGTGAGCCTGATCCTGAGGTAGCGGAGAATTGGCTAGAAAGAATGACTAATATTTTCGCAGCCCTAGATTATGCGGAGGAGAGACGAGTAACTTTTGCTGTCTTTCAGTTTGAGGGTGCAGCACGTGCTTGGTGGGATATGATAAGGGGAAAATGGGAAAGAGCACAAACCCCTTGGATTTGGGAAAATCTTTTAGGAGAATTTAATGAGAAGTTTCTCCCGCCCTTGGTTCAAGAGAAACGGGAGGACGAATTCATAAAAGTGAAGCAGGGGGCGTCTAGTGTGGCTGAGTATGAAGGAAAATTTACTAAACTTTCTAGATACGCCCCAGAATTGGTAGCCACTGAGAGGAGAAGGATAAGGCGATTTGTACAAGGACTTAACGTGGAGATTCAAGAGGGGTTAGCAGCGGCCCAAATCTCTACTTTCACTGAAGCCCTAGAGAAGGCGCAGAGAGTCGAAAGTGCAAGGCTGCAAGTTAAGGATTTTCATGCCAAGAAAAGGGGCACTTCTAGTCATCCTCTTGGACAAGCAGATAAGGGTGCCCCACCTTCTGAAAGGAAAAAGGAACGGGAGGAGTAGAGACATCTGGTACACAAAAAAATACTCAATCAAGAGGAGGCCACAATGGACGAGATCAACCGAGGGAGACACCTCCAAGTGGTCAGCCTGTGGCTCCTCAAGTTATTTGTGGTTATTGTTGCAAGCCTAACCATACAGAGAATGAGTGCTGGAAGAAATCAGGAAAGTGTTTGTATTGTGGCAGCACTGAGCATCAGATCGCGAACTGTCCAAGTATACCGAATGAAGGAGGTAGTACTCAAAGGCTTGAAAAGTCAACCGCAAAGTAGTCTAGCGCTGGAGGAAGTCGATCTAAAGCACCAGCTAGGATTTATGCGTTAGGCTATCAACAGGTTTCCAATCCCGTTAAGGTCATTGAAGGTATGATTTTTGCTTCCTATTGTTTAATTAAGGTTCTAAGTGACTATAGTACGACGCACACTTTTACAAAACCCTAGATTCATGAGATAAAATCAAAGTTTGACTACTAATTGGGTGAGTAGAAATTGTGAAAAATGGGTTGCAGAGTGTAAGTTATTGTTTGACCTGATAAGTGTGACTATTAAGGGGTATGACTGTTATCCTAAGTGTGAATTTCGAGGAAGAAATTCTCTTAAGGGGGAGAGGATGTGAGGACTCGCAAAATTTTCTTATTTAAATTCTTATTTCGAGCTCATTTAATTATTTATTTGGCCAATTGCCTCGAATATTATTTTCTAACCTTATTAGACTTAAATACATGGAATTATGGCTTCATTATGTTTTTAAAGTGACTCGTTTCAAAAATTAATTTTTGGAAGCTCGATTAATGAAAATAAAGAAAACGTGTTTGAGAAATTTTAGCCAATTAAGAGTGCATTAAACTAGGAAAATTGGAGCCAAGTACAATGTTCTTAAAATAGGTAAATTTAGGTTTAAATACTCAAGTGATAGTTAGTGGTACGATCGTTATAAGAATTTCTCGAAGGTTTCACTTTATCGCGCCTAAATTGGAAATACGCGTTTTCACGCGCGCACTTAATTGAGGGACTTTAGACCATTATTTTGGGACAATTAAGAGTGAATAATATTTATATGAATATAAGTGCATTATAGGTTTAGTGCACTAGTGAAATAAACTCGAGAGGAATCGAGCACAAAACGCGCGCGTACGCGCACTATTCCTAGTTGACTTTTGAAGTAAACTTTGGCCTCAAAATTTAAAGCTTCTCACGGAAGCTTATCATCAGCTTTAGTTCTTCTTTTGCTGCTCCTAATAGCCGAACAACCAAGAGGAAAAAAAAAAAACAGCTCCAATTCCCTCTTCATTTCTTGCACCAAATCTCAACCATTTCACACCAAAATTGAACACCACTTAGCTTAATACTTGGAGAGTTCATCTAGCTAAGAAAAGGCGCTGCTTTTCACGGTTTCTTGGAGCTTCAAGGAGGGCCGAAATTCTGGTCTTAAGCACACCAAGGAGGTATATAGTGATCTAACACTCTAAACTTGGTTTATAAGAGTTGATTTACACTTGTAGGCTTGGATATTCATGTGGATGACTTGGTTATGGTGTAAAATGAAATGGGTGGGCTCTATGAACTCCCACCTTTGTCTTGAAAGTTGATCTTATGCTTGATGATGTTTATAATGTTGTATTAGTGTTTAAACTAGTGGATTATTGGTGGAAAATTGATGGAAGCTCATGATGGGTGCAAAGGCCAAATCTGACCATTTTGCCCCTGCTTTGTTCGGCCACTATAATGCAAAAATTTGAGGATTTAAGGGCTTGATTGTGTTGTTTACATGTTGTAGTAGTTGTATAAAAATTTTCATTAAAAAATACTGAGTTTTGGCTGGTCAAATGAATTTATTTCCCAAAGCTAGTAATCTGGAAACTGATTCCGTAATGCTCATACCAGTGTTCGTATTTCGTCCATAACTCCGTACTCTGACGTCGAAATCAAGTGCCGTCAGTGGTATTTGAAACTAGACATTCCCACCTTTCCAACGGTATAAAATTCACATTCTGGTTCCATGTGTGTGAGCCGCACCACTCTTCTGAATTCAGCTGTTCTGTTTCTCTGTTCTGCTGGAATGAAATACAGAAGCTGTGATTTGTAGCTCGATTTCGAGCTAGTTGTATGCCGAATTTCAGAATGATTTCTTCTATGAACTTATAGCTCTATGAATGTGTTTTCCAACGCTATAAACCATGCCCAAATCTGAGTTAATGTGAGTGACTTGTGATCAAAATACAGAGCCTGCCCTGCTCTTGAAAACCCTGACTTTTGGACAGATTTGATGCAAGGCTTGGTATAGACTTGCTAACTGAACATTTTGGTGCTAAACACCTACCAAATGTACCATGAATGTTCATTAGGCTTTGCCTACACTACTGAACCATATTTGGAGGATTTTCCTTAACCAAATGTTTGGAATGGAAAACGAAAGGGCTCAAGGCAGTTTTGTCTTGGGATTTTCGAAACTTTGGTTGTTTGATTGACTACCTTCCCGAAGGTATTTTTCCATGGAAATTGGTAGAGGGATACTATTTATATAGGAGTATTATACTGCCAAATTTGGTACCAATCCAATTCCGTTTCGATACCTGACTAAAGTCCTAAAGTTGGAAGCTCAAATCTGGAAATTTTCACCAGTTTTGAATTTTCCCTAACTTTGAGTCACCGTATCTCGGTGCTCGAAACTTCGATCCTTGATCCACTTTTTCTGTTATAAACCTTACTTGTAACTCTAATTGAGTTACAAATTTCAGAGGCTAGCTCGCAACGTGTGAAATTTTCCGAATTTCCAAAGTTAGCGAAAAACCAACCCCGGCTCAATTCTGAGTGTTCTGGAACAGAAACTTCATGCCCATTTTTGAATACCTTCCACTTAGATTCATGGAAAAGTGTCTTCTAAGAACTTTTAGCACTTTCTAAGAGGTTTCTAACGGTACCAAGTTTTCTAATTTTGGACCTACTGAGTGCAGGATCTGATTTTTCTAAATTTGACGCGCAAAGCTGAAATTTGTCGATTTCTTAGAAAATGAAATTTTGAAAACTCGTTACTCCTTCTTGATGATA